>NC_135689.1:3149360-3376860 GCF_964276395.1 Gasterosteus aculeatus
TGAACAAACCAAAGACTAGATCCCCGGCGCTGGCTTTGGAGAGCCTCGCCCCCCCCCTTCCAAACTACATCTGCCTCAGTGGCGGTTGGTCTCCCTCCCCAGTCTCGATTGTTTTCGACCTTTTGTTTTTCGACGGTGCACCAGGATTTGGCACGATAAATCAAGAGAGAATGAAACAATTCCAATTTGGAATTTAATTGTTGCACTTGCAGAGAATTCTGGGGGTCAGTGGTCCCGTTTCAGTGCAACGCCCTCGGTAAGGAGTGAGGAAAAAAAGCACATCATGCCACTCAAATCCCCCCCCTGCTGAGACACAACTTACCTATTTGAGTAAGGGCGTTGTCAAGTTTCATTGTGTTATTTCAATCTATTCCTAGGAATAATAAATACATGAAAAAACCCCAGAGTTTGATCACCCAGGATTTTTTCTCTTGTGAAGAACATGGCAGTAGAACAAACACAAAAGAAACACCAAAAAGGTTAACATACAATGTAACAAAATAATTTAAAACATGATTATTCAATGGATAATCTTGAGGATAAAGTCGTGATAGCAGGTCTGTGGTTTGTGGAGCCTTTAGAGCTTTGTTATTTTGTTATTAATTCATATGTAGAATCCTACAGTCTTACATCCTATAATGAGTAGCTGACAAACCATAGAACTACCACGCTTTCCTACAGGTTAATAATGTTATAGTCCTATATAATGAAAGTGCACAGATTAAAAAATAAAAAAAACAGATAAAACAAAACAAAAAAGATGACACTAGACCCGGTGTTCTTATTGGAGGGGCGAGATTAGCTCATTTCTTTTTAGCAAAAAATCGGTAATCAGGGTTTTCCTATTAACATTTTTCTTCAAGTCTGAATGAAGATGAAGCGTTATCTCACCCCCCCCCAGGGTCAAAATGAGCCATACAAGTTGATGGAGAATGGGCTGACATGCAGGCTGACTGTGAATCAGAAACTGGATGCATCATGTGATAAAACTTGGGAAATGGGACGTGGGAGGAGCCTGCAGCCGAGGTAGGAGGAGCTTTACAGGTGGCACGCTGTTACGACAGCAGAAAAGCCAAGACATCAATTTTCAAACCACGCGAGGAGACGTGGGAATTCATCTCTGCCAAATAACGAGAATCAAGTCCTTCCCTCCAACAAAAGAGGACCGGGGGTTTCTCACTGGATTCATTTAGCTCCTCCACAGTAGGAGAGCAAAAAAAAAAAGTAGAGAAAGAATGCATCACGCTTGGAAGTGAAGTGAATCTCAGACGTACGGGTGAGTGGCCTCTCGGGAGGCGCGCACGGCGGCCTCTCGGGAGGCGCGCACGGCGGCCTCTCGGGAGGCGCGCACGGCGGCCTCTCGGGAGGCGCGCACGGCGGCCTCTCGGGAGGCGCGCACGGCGCCGCGGCTCTCGGGAGGCGCGCACGGCGGCCCCGTCTCCAGGCCGCGGCTTCACGGATGCACTCTCAAGCAGGGTTGACTCCGCCTTAATTAAGCTCCCTCTCTTTAGAGGGAGGAACACTGTGGTCGGATCCTGCAAGATTATAAACCTGAACATGACCGTATTAAGAATATAGATTTCAATATATAGCATAGTGGCAGTAGAAAACGCATAATTTGATCAACCTTGCAGGATCTCCTCATCAACCCTGCTTTCAGCACCATAAAGCGAACGCGTCTGTGATCCGCGAGCAGTACATGGATTTATTAAAATACAAGCCCCACTTTTGTTTTTTCTTACTATTTGCGTGACGCTAGCTTGCAAGGGTTTAAAGCTATAGTGGATACAAAAACAGTAAGTCACTCGCTGTCCTCACACACCAAAAAAATAATACTAACAACAAAAAAAAAAAAAAAAAAGAGACCCTCCGTTTGCAAAAAGGTTAGAACCGTAATACACACCGAGGGCCCGTCACATAAACGCACAGGCAAACACAGGGAACACGGCGCACGCGAGGACGTTACCCGACCGAAGACATTCAGAGGGGGGCTTTACGTCAACAGGTAGATCGATAGATCACGCAATTGGGTCGGCAGGCACTTTGGCCGAGCGGTCGGTCGGTTTTCGTTTGCAGGCTTTTTGTTGTGCACGTTGTTGGTGCCTTTTTTTTCTTCTTCTTTTAAATATTTGTGCTCTTCGAGGATTCGTTCCGCATTTAAAAAATACCACAGCGCATCTCTGTTTTTTACGGTGATCCGCGTGTCCATTTGAACGGGGGGGGGGCCCGGAACCCGAGGCACCTTCGCCGAAGTTGCACTTCATTTGGGAGACGTCCGACCTTCGGATTATATGGCTCGGAAAGAATCCATCGCAACGGGGTCACACGGAATAGCCCTCCTGTGTTTCACCACACACACACACACACACACACACACACACACACCACATAACTCCTCCTCTCACACCGCGGTGCAGGAGGTTCGTCCCGCGCCATACGAACGGTTTAATGAAAGCGGCAAAGCCATGCGACACTAACTGACCCTAACCCGCGTCACGGCTTTAAAAAGGATCCTGAAATAAACACCTGTGATCCTTTTCTGCCCCAGCCGTTATAAAACCAGCAGCAAACCCACTGTGGGGATTTCTGTGTAGAATCACACCGTGGCGCCCCCCCCCCCCCACCCCCCCCCCCCCCCCCAGCAAGAGGGGAGATTGCATATTTTTTTGTTTCGTTCTCTTCAAAGTTCCTTTTTATTTGACCTGATTTAGACAGTGGGCTGCTGGATGCAGGTCAGTCCTGGTGGGGGGGGGGGTGTCGGTGGGGGCAGAAGCGGAGGAGGCTTTTTGTAAAGGTGTATTACCTTTCACCAGGTAATACACTCATGGGGGGGGGCAGAACAAACAAGCACAAAAGCTGCCACCTTGTTACGCACTAGGACAGAGGAGAGAATAGACACGCCATTATACCCATGAAACACCCCCCCCCCAATATAACCAGGGGGGCCCTATAATCCACATGCCATATATGTCTAGTACAGTCCAAACGTCTAGTGCAAACTGTACACACACACCAGAACGCCCCAAAGCGATGACAGGGGCGCATGCCAGCTGCCGGTTGGGCGTGCGGCGTCATCAGAGGAACGCGGGCAGCTAAGCGAGCGGGTGGGGCCCTTTAACACTACGGCGGGGAGGGTTCGGCCCTCCCCTCTGTACACAGCGGCCCCTTGCGGACTCGCCGGCCGCCTCTCAGTCACAGTAGATCTTGTACTTCTCGCTGCAGAAGGCCGGCGGGCCTCCCAGAATGCCGTTGGGCATGGCGTTGCTGAGCTCCGAGCAGGTGAAGCTCTGACTCACGTGGGGGAGGGCGCAGGGGCCGGCCGCCGCCGCAGCGGCCGCCGCCGCAGCGCCCGCCGCCGCAGCGCCCGCCGCCGCCGCCGCCTTGCTGCGGGCCTTGACCCGGGTGGCGTTGCCCCCCCGGCGGGTCTGCTCGTGGTCGAACTCCAGGTCCTCCAGGCGCTGAGTCAGCGCCAGTTTCTGCTGGATGGCCATCCGCAGCAGCGAGTTGAGCGTCTTCTTCTCGTCCTCCGCCGCGGCCAGCTGCCTCTGCATCTCGTCCAGCTGGGTCACGTACTCGTCACACCTGAGACCAGAGAAAAAAAAAGGTGTTTGTTTAAAGCTCTTTAAAATCCACAGTCATGAGGACCGACCGAAGAACCTTTCCCCTAGTTTCTCGGTAGGTTTTCAGGCACCACCGGGTGGCGCCATTGGTCCTCACACGCCGCAAACCTTCCTTGCAACGTTCCATCATTTTCACACACGAACGAGTGCATCAACCTTCCGGCCGCTCCGCCAAACAAAAAACAAAAACTAAACTCCAGCGAGAACTTTCCTCAGCTGCAATCACCTGCTGGTCTTGTTGCACAACATGGTCGACTTCGTCCCGCCCCAATGACCCCAGCAACTCCACCATTCACGAACAGGGGACAAGCTATTGGTTGGAGTCACTATTAAAAGCAGTGTAAAACAGCACAAGTTATGACAGCTGCCCCCCCCCCCCCCCCTAAATATCACTGCTGCACTGCGGCACCATCATGTCTCCTGGTGCCCTGGCTGGGTTGTGAGTGTGTCTCTCTGCTCAGGTACAGACAGGTACAGGAAAGAGGCCAGCGTTAGAGCGGGGGGGGGGGGGTCATATCTCCACCCTCCATCTGCTATCGCTGTGCTCTTTCATTTTCGTGCTTTTCATTACCTATTCAGACGCTGCCTCTCCCGGTTCTTATCTCGCCTCTCCAGCCCTTTCTTTTTGCCCCCCCCCGCCTCCTTGCTGCTGTCTCCATCCGTCTGCCTGCATCGGTCGCTTTCTGTCAGCCCCCCCCCCGTCCCCTTTCCATGTTGCTGACTAAGCCGTCAGAGACGTTCTCCAGTAATGACTCACACACCTCTGGGGGGGGGGGGGGGTAGTTATGTTCACAAGCAGCGCCTCACTTTCCAAAAGCGCTGTGGCCCGTTCCACTTCTCTCTATCTGCTGTTTAAGCGTTTCCTTTATTTGGGGGTCTTCACCGGCTCCCTTCTGCTTTGAAGAAGGCCGACGTCTTCATGACTTCTTCTCCACCTCCAACCAAAATCCACTCATTTGAAATGTTTTCGAGGTTTAAGTGGGTTTATAACGTCTTCCTGAAGGCTGAGACCAAAAGAAACCCCGCGCAGATGTTGTGGTAGAGGGGGGGGGGGGGGGGGCTGCGCGTGTTGGTTAGCAACTTGAACTCTGGCCCGGTCAAACCACCGTCCAAACGTACACCATGCCCCCCCCCCCCCCCGGTGAATGCAGTTTGATTCCCAGTGGGACACACACCCACACAATGGGGATCAGTGCTGCTTCATTAAACCCAGTACGAGAGGGGGGGGGGGCGCGACCCGGGAGGGCGGCAGGGGAGGGAGGGAGGGGCTGGTGCGCCTTTAGAGGGCTCAGCTCCTTCTCCGTGGGGGGGGGGGGGTGACAGGGTGTGTGCGTTTTTCCCGGGAAAAAACAGAGGAGTCTATTCTGGAGACCAATGGGATACAATGGGAGCCTTAAGGGCCTGCTGATGGTTTGTGGTGGCACAATGGCTGATGGAGAAGAGGTGTGGGGGGGGGGGGGGGGGGGGGGGGGCTCAAGTTCACACCACCGACTAACAGGCCTCTTGTTTTTGCTGAAATTATTCACAGAATAAGGCCGCACGCGGACACCTCAGCTATTGTATAACACTCGCGTAAGCGACGATAACACGCAGCCAGCTGTTGTCTGGAACCCGATTGGACACGCAGGGACGTGGATGACAGAAATAGGACTATAGTTGGACTGTGGATCAGTGAGAGCCGCAGCTGAGAACATGCCGAGGCGCGTCTAAGAATGTGTGAGATAAGTACACCACAGACTGCAGCCGGGAAGGAACACGCACACAAAACATTCGACGCCGCGTCGCTCCATCAGGCTTTAAAAATCTCAAGTAACTCTAATCTCTGAGACCTTTTTCCCCCACAATTCCGTTCCCCTTTCTTCCCCTTTGACAAAAGACCACACATTCCTAGCTTTCTTTCCCCCACTTGTCAGAAGTCCACCTTTGCAGAGCAGTGATTCTCTGAGCAGAGAAAATAAATGAGAAAAACTGTCAAATTACTTTAACTGGAGGCCCGCCCTCTTCCTCCCTTTCTTTTCCTGATGACTAGAGGACCGGGTGTCTGACAGAGGAAGGACTGACGGACGGACGGATTTGGGGGGGGGGGGTGCTGTGGGAAACCCCGCTCCCCCGGCTTCTCAATGGGTCCCCCTGACCCGGCTCTGTGCCGTGTGGGACAGCATTTACATACCAATACGTCCGACAGAAAGCAGCTCGCGGGTACCGTGTGACGGGCTGCTGGGCCTTAAGAGCAGCGGCACCTAAACAACCAGCTGCTCTCCAACAGGAAGACGCTTACGAGACACACACACACACACACACACACAGGTCAATAGATCTACGCCTACGATCCTGCACTGGTGCGACGGGAACTATGGAGCGATACGAGTAAGATCTGGCTCCTCCCTGGTTGCCTTTGGTCGTCTGCAGAAGGAGGAGACTTCCTCGCGTTACTGGTTCGATTCGTCGACACATGGAGTTCAGGGACAGGCATTGAACCCTTGCGTGGGGACGATGAGCGTCCACTTTGCTGTGTCTTTCTCCCTCCTCTTCTACCTCAGGCCAGGTTGACCTTTGCTGTGGACAGCGGCGCAGCCTCAAAGTGCAGAACGGGCAGCGACGTCTTAAGAAGGTCCACAAAGAGGAGGAGCAACTCGAAAAGAGGGTTGTGCATCCGCACTGGAATCAGTAGAATCAAGTGTATACAAACACGTTTTGTACGTTTTTCCAATATGTAAACACACACACACACACACACACACACACACACACACACACACACACACACACACACAGAAGCAGGGGCTGAGCACTTAAATCTGCTGTGCTGAGGGCTGAATGTGTAATCCAGACCAAGAGGAGGTGGGATTATGCACAGAACCTTTGACCGGCTTCTCTTTGGAATCAGAACAGATTATGGAGTTTCCCCAGCCCATCTGACACACACACACACTAAATCAATGGTCAAAAACACTTCTTAAGTGACATATTTAAATGATACCCAGATTAGACACCCTCTGTTCTACAGTAAGCAGAGTATCCCTTCTTAACCCGCGATGCTCCAAAAACAATGTAAAGATGTCATGTCACAACAATACTGGGATGTGGCCAACACATGGTGACCAGGGATTAAATTAGGATTATGATCGGCATCTTTGCTTGCCCATCTGTAGTAGAATAGTAACAGCCGTGTGCTCGGTCACTGCTGCGTCTGCAAACTAATATATTTGTGACCAACGTGGAATTTAGGTAAAATCACACGTAAATATATACTTATGTGATGAGGTCAGAATTGTTGGTCCGATCGGGTGTTTCGGGGTCTTGGAAGGCAGCGTAGCCCCCACGTCTTTTTGTCCAGGGACGTCCGCGCAGCAGGCGGCGGCGTGCTTCTTACCGTGTGGCGAACATGGCTCGGAGGGAGGAAAAGGTGGCGGCGTCCTCCTTCAGGGCCTTGAGCTCGTTCCTCAGCTTCATCATGGTCTCCGTCACCGTGGCCTTTTCGTTCTCGTACTTGCTCTTCAGATTGGCCAGAGCGACTTCGGCGGTCTGTGGACGGGAGGAACAAAAGGGGTTGGAGCAGCTGGACGGCGGTGGTTAGCTGTTAGACTCATAGGTGTGTGTGTGTGTGTGTGGCCATCCGACCACACACATACTTTAAAGGGCTTCCACAGCAACTGCATACACAGTCTCCTTGGAGGGCTGGTCCCCAATCAGAACCACACACACACTCTCCACCAACGTTTGTTATACATCTCGTCTGCAGCAGCAGCTGAATGCCCCGCCTCATTCTGCTTTCAACGAGATTTAAACAAATGTCGGGGAGCGACGCCCGCTTACCCGAGGACGCCGAGCGCAAGGAGGAATCCACCCACCTGCTTGTTGGCCTTGAGGACGGTGCGCAGGGTTGCAATCTGCTCCCTCTTGGTGCTGAGCAGAGACTTGAGCTTGAGGATCTCCTCCACGCAGGCTTCCTTGTCCTTGTCGGCCACGGTGCCGAGCTCCAGAGAGGCCACCCGCTGGCGCGACAGCTCCGTGGTGCGGTCCACGGCCAGCTGCAGGTGCTTGATCTGGTCCCGGATGATGGCCACCAGGTTGTAGATGTTCATGGGCTCCCGGCGGTGGTCCGACACGGGGGAAGGCAGCGAGGACGGGGAGCCGTCGCCGGGCTCGGTCTTGCCGGGCTCCGGGAAGAGGCCCTTGGTCAGCAGGATGGGGGAGCGGCGGCCGCGGCCCTCCGGGCTGCTCCGCCCGCCTTTGCCCTGCTTGTAGAAGTCGAGCATGACGCGGTCGGGCGTCTCGTTGTTGCACATGCAGACGTGGTTGTAGAGGGTGGCCAGCTCCTCGCTGAAGGTGACCAGCTCGTCCTGGGCGACACTTAGACTTCCCTGGGACTCGCCTGCCACGTAGCTCAACTGGGGACCCCAAGAGACAAGGCGTCAATTATGAGCGTTTTTCCGCCTTGCAAAGCGGACGAAAGGGCCAAACGAAATACTGCGTCCACACAAAGAGCAACGTCTCACCTTGCGCACTTCCTTCTCTAGCTTGGCCTTCTCTTCTTTGTCCGTGTGACTCGTCTTCTCCAGCGTCGCCAGCTTCCCTTCCAGCGTTGTGACGTCGACCTCCAGGCGGCTGCGCTCCTCCTCGTAACGAGACTGACAGGCCTGGTATTCGGTCTTCAGAGTCTTCAGTTCCTCCTTCAGCTCTCCCGCTTCAGACACAGCCACCTTTGTGGAGGAGCCAGATCGACGGTTAAGAAAAAGATAAACCAGGACGAATTGTGGACCCCGTGGATCAGTACCTTGTACTTGCACTCCAGGATCTCCGGCCCGTTGATGTCCACCTCGTAGTAGTCACCGTCCTCGTTGCTATCGCGTTCTTTCTCGTTGTCCAAGGCGGACTGGCGCTCCTTGCTGGCCTGGAGCTTGCGGATGGCGCTGAGGTTCTCCGTGAGGCGGTTGACCTTCTCCTGGTGTTCGGACAGGGCGCCGTTGACCTGCTCGAGCTGTTTCTGGGAGTCCTGCAGGTTGGACAGCAGGTTGACCTTCTCACGCTCCATCTGAGGGGGGGAGACAAAGAGGCGGTGAGACGGCGGGGCCCCATCACACTGCGCGTCTTTAACGAAAGCCGAGTACTCTGCGCTTGGCTTATGTTTCGCGTTTAACCAACGTTCAACCTCATTGGCTCGTAGCCGTCAGTCAGGATGACCTTGGGAATCGACGGGACGGGGATCAGCTGAGCACGGGACAGTTCGTCTTACATGCACACAGTCCCGCCGACGCACAAGCGGAGCCATTACAGAAGCCGATCAGCAAATAATGTGCAGGTATCGCGTGGCCTTTAGTGCCCGTCGGCACGCATTGTTTATTCAGTCTTCCTTATATTGTAGGTTAAAATACAAAAGGAAGACAGACAATAATGCAGAAAGCTTTTCAGAAATCAACAAATATTTAGATTTAGATTAATAGTATGGTCATATTTACAACATGAGTTGGAGGAGGGCTTGTGGCCGGCTAACACACACCACTTGGATGTTTTTATACATTCTCGAGGGGGGGGGGCTCGTGAGCTGTAAGCGAGGATCAATCACCCTAATCAACATGTGAGACACGGCAGGAGAGGAAGTGTGGCTTAATGAGTAGAGGAAGCTTTTTGTTCTGCTGTGTGACATCCCAAACGCGTCGTACCAAAAGCTGCAGCAGCGTTGCGGTGACTCCGACTTCCCTTTATGAATCCAGCATCCGTGTTTAGGGTTAATGAGAAAAACAACTCCTGGAGACCTCTAAGCCATGAGGTTCCTCATATTTCTGGTAACCATGGTACCCCATCAGCCATCGGCCGGGGACTCATGCGGTGTTAAGCAAGCAGATGGCAGGTCCACTGTGGCCCCCACCCGCCGCCCTCGCAGCCCAGCTGGGCCTGAAGGGTGTGTGTGTGTGTGTCTGTGGCCCCCTGGATTAACTTTGCTCAGAGGGGATTTCGATCCCTGCTGCAGGTCGGGAACCACCGACTCTGACTCACTCCATCAGACACACCTCCACACCTCTGGTTACCTTCTGGTTAACTGGCTTCGTGCTCACAAGTCAATCCCCACAGTCTAGAGAGATAGTACAGCTTTGCTACTTTCACCACTGCTCAGGCTCTTCATCTTGCTACCGATTCCCTCGTCACCTAAAGTCAACGCCGCAGAAAGCGGCCGCCCTGCTCCCCGATCAGTGAGATTCCATCGCTACGCATCCGTGCAGTGCAGTTATTAATCCCATCCCTTCTACACTCAGACCTGCATCAGCTGCTGTTTGAGCTTCTGGATCTCCGAGATGTTGAGCTCGCTCAGCAGGTCGTCCACGAGGCTGGGCGCCGGGTGGAAGGGCTCGTCCTTCTCGGGCGCCGGCACGCGGTTGTCGCAGGCGATGGCGTTGGCCAGCTTGGTGAGGCCGCTCTCGTATCCGTGGAGGGCGTCGTCGTTGTTGGGCTCGGCGGCGGCGTCGTCGCTGAACTTGAGACCGTCCAGGGAGATGCTGAGGGGGCTGGGAGGGGTCAGAGGGTGGCGAATGTCACGTGGCGTTACTCACAGTGTGGGCGGCGGCCCGGCGGGCGCCTCGTTCTCTTTCTTTTTACCTGTGGCAAAGCGTGTCGCCGATGTTCATGTAGTGGGAGAGCTCCTTCCTCAGGGACGCCTTCAGCTCGCGCTCCGTCTTGATGGTCTCCAGCGCCTCGCCCAGCTGACGCTCGGCGATCTCTTTCAGTCGGATGGCGTCCTCCAGCTGGCTGTTAAGGAACTGAGTGTCCTCCTCCAGGCGCCGGATCTCGTGCTTCAAACCCTCAAACTCCACCTGGGCAAAGAGAGGAGCGACACCGTCAAGCTGGATCAAAACGCACGGCATTAAGAACGTATCCATTTCAGTTCCCAATCTAATTAGTCTTAAGTTAATTGGATTTGGGAATCCTGTTCATATTGGATGTCTGAAAAGTAGGAGCCCCTTTTGTTTTGGATATAAAGAACAGACGACGGCATCTGCAAAGAATTAAGCGAATGTTTAAAAGCTCAAATGTAAATGTCCTACTAGGAAATTCATCTGCTGTTGTATGTTTGCAGATGTGCAAAGAGAAACCGTTTTTTTTCCTCTGCATTCATTTGACTAACAGCAGGAAGTACATGTTCAGGCGTGAAGCGTTAGAATCTGTTAGAAAGGGAGTCTGTCAAACACAACCAGCGGTCTAATAAGCAAAAGGCCTGCAGGGTTAAAAACCCGCGGCGGCGCTCAAACGTTGCTCCATCCTCACCTGGCTCTGCTTGAGCACGGAGACCTGCTTCTGCAGCGAGATGTTCTCCTCCTCCAGCTCGCTGTAGTCCTGCAGCAGACGAGCCTCCCGGAACTTGTACTCCTTGACGTCGTCACGCAGCTGGTTCCTCTGGAGCTCCACCGTCTGGCTGTTCTGTAGGTGACGGGAAAAAGGGGGCCGTCAGCGACCCGCTACTTCTATCTTACATCTTTGCCTCGGCTGAAACGTTACGGTCACATCGGCTCTTTAACTCCTGCAGCAGAAGAATCGGCTCCCATCTGCACAAACCCGCCGTGTGTGTGTGTGTGTGTGTGTGTGTGTGTGTGTGTGTGTGTGTTCATGTTTGAGTGGGAGGTGCCAGGTGTCTCTCTGGGCAGTGGGCCACAAGTGTGCCAGTCGGCCAGCTGGGATGTCACCACAGAGACTGAGGCCGACTTATCGCGCTCAGGCTGCAGGCATTCAACAGCCGGGAGGCCCTCTAATGGGCTCCAATTTTCTATTGAGCGCCTGGTGTCTCTTTTCGGAAGAATACAAGGGGCGATTAGTGCACATTTTAGAAATCAGGGTGCGAATTACAATTAACGTCTATCAATCGAACGTCTAAAACCCTAATTATATTCAGGTAATATGTGCGGATATGAAACGCCATGATAGAAATAAGTCATTTGTTTCTAGTTTAGGATTTGCATGCGTGTGTTCGTGCAAGTCTGTGTGTGTGTGTGTGTGTGTGTGTGTGCGGGTGTCTTTCACGTGGCCCATCCCTCCCGCACAGGGACCATATGGCAGCGCCTACGGCAGCCCAAAAGGGACAAACCAAAACTCCCCGAAAGCTAGGAGGAGGCCGCGGGAACGTGAGCCGCAGAGCGCCAAATCTTCAGTGGCTGCTAAAGCAGCGTCTTCTTGGTGACGATGGCCACCGAGCGAGGTGCGCGGCGTTACCACGGTAACGCGGCTCAAGTGACTACACGCAGTCACAATGCTCAGCAGTGGTCCAATGTCTTTATTAACAACCGCGCTCTCGAACGTGACTCAGGAGACTCAGGCAACCAAAAACAATTTGTTTTTGTGTCTGTGTAATTAGTCACTTGTTAATGTGGCTTTCTGCTGGTGGAATTTACTGACAGACAAAAACTGCAGGCGCCTCGTTTGCTCCCTTTAATGATTAATCACTGTGTGCAGAGCGGAGTGTGTTTGAAGATGCATTAATATTCATCTGGGTTCTTTGCGCAGGTCTAACAAGCGCGTGCGTTCGCTTGTGTTTCGGGCCTTTCTGCACGATGAGCTGACAATACTGATCCGTCCAACCGCCGAGGATCCAAACTGGTCCCACTTCCTAGTAGTCGAACCATTAACTGATTCAGAGGATCCACTTGCTGACTTTGTAATATCAGTCTACGTAAACAATTATCTCATGAAGAACATCAGCCCAACGGCCCCCACCGCTGGAGTAATCTCTTGTTTTTAACCCTGAAGTTGGGCCAGCTGGTTGTTGGAGTGACGTGAACGCCGTCCACCGCTGAACCCGACCGCGATCTGTGATCCTCCTCCAATCTGATCACTATGCATAACGGGACTTGACCTTTCACCTTAGCGTCCCCGTCCTCCTCTGCACTGAGCCCTTCAGTGTGTGTGTGTGTGTGTAGAGTCAAGCCATCACGGTTTGTGTGGCCGTCTGCATCCCGTCTATAAAAGGGTGAGGAGCATTTAATCGTGGGGAGACCTCTCCTGGGAATGTTTGAAATGTGTGTGTGTGTGTGTGTCCACAGAAGGGCCCATAGCGAGGGCTGGTTTATTTATGAAGGTTCGCACTGAGCTGCGAGAGGTCACAAGCTCGGCACACATTTTTGTCGGTCAGAGCTTCTTCGACCGCACGAAATCCAACACTTTGTACTCTAAAGCCGTCTTTTGGCCATTAAAGTGCTTTTGACAGCCCCGTGGGGTTAAAGCTCAGGAGGAATTTCTCAAATTTCTCAATGTGTTCGAGCTGCTAGAGCCTCGACGTGGACGGTAAAAGTTTTAGGCTTAACTCAAGTGTGGATGAGGAAGGTTTTAATGCTTTGTGGAAGGCTCCTCTCAGTCTTACGAACGCCAGAGTTTTTGTAAAAATGGATTTCATGAAATCCATAGCAGCTTTTCACCCCGTGGTTTAGTTCCCCCCCCAAGACTGTATTATTGATGTCACAGCAGACAGGCGGAGTGTGTATATTTTATCTCTTGCACTCACTCCACTGACCTTGTTTTCACTTCATCCCACTTCAGTAAAACGCTCCTGCAGTGGATTTCTACAGACTACCACAAGGAGCAGGAGAGGTTCCCAAATGGAACGACACCGAGTGCAGGTCAATACTGCTTTTTATCTAACCCACCTCCACCGCTTCGCTTTCTAATCCCACCGACAACAACATTTATGCTCTTATTTTCCCAACTCCCACATGTGTGGTTCTAGAGGCCCAGTTGAATTCCCCCGTCGTGGCTTTAGTGCCGTAATATCTGTATCAGATTAAAAGAAAGTGGCTATGCTTGTTAAGCTTGGTGATTTTGTGATGTTGGGCCTTTGAAAAGGTCCCGCGGGCTCTGCATCGCATCAAGGTCGCGTCAGAATGAGTTAAAAGTAACTCTACGGCGATGGAGAGACAACTACAGCTGGACCCCTCCCCCCGGCGCCGGGTCGGAGAGCATGATGAAGCTCGTGGGAGACGAGGACGTGG
This sequence comes from Gasterosteus aculeatus, assembly GCF_964276395.1. Classification (NCBI taxonomy): domain Eukaryota; kingdom Metazoa; phylum Chordata; class Actinopteri; order Perciformes; family Gasterosteidae; genus Gasterosteus; species Gasterosteus aculeatus. The sequence goes on from NC_135689.1 coordinate 3,162,949, forward strand.
CCGAAAGAAAGAAGATCTGCTTTTATGCTCATCTCGGCTGCGAGCCATTGCCATTCTCCTCAGCTGACTCGGACTCCATTACGGAGGGAAACAACGGGACAAATAAAAAGCTAAAAGGAGGGGGGGGGGGGGGGGGGGGGGTGATGGGGGCTTTGTCCAGCGCGCCACTGTGGAAGAGCCCAGAGGGTGAGAATGTGCATGAACTTCACCCAATTACGGATATTGAGGCCCTTTAGAGGAACGTGGAGGAATCTGCACGATGTGAACACCCGACCCCCCCATCAGCTGGAGCAAACGCATCAGCCCGTTTGTGCGTTTGTTGTTGATTTCTTTTTAGTGCAGTGGGGCGGGGGGGCTTAAATCGACACACTGTCAGAGCCTCTTTAAAGCTGATACAAAAACCCCATCATTGGGGATCAGTGGCACATCTTCTAAATGTATTTTAGAGACGCACCCCCTCTTAAGGGCTAAAAATAGCCGTCGATCTGTGGGAGAGCGAGATGGAGCGACTCGGGGGTCCGGGTGGGGGTGGATTTAGCGATGTTGGGTGCTGCTGGCCAGATGATCCAAACATCTGGAGGCTTTGGGGGTCATCTGTGGGCCGCTGCCTGTAGCGGAGCAGCACGTGTGACGTTTCACGCTTCTACCCAGTTATCTTCCTCTGGCCTCTTTTTGCCCCGGAGACCAATTTTTCAACCTCCTTTCCGGCACGTGACAGGTGGTGATCCGTCCGCCGCCATTAATGCCAGAAGGAAATAATAAGCCAGCCGACACCAACGCCACAGAGCCCCCCAGGAGCAGTGTTACGCGCGCCTCCAGCCGATTGACGCCTCACTTAAATTAAGGGAAACCCCTGATGTCTGTCGTGTCAGCACCATCATTTGTCCGTTTGCAGGGATAAAAGGTCGGCGCGAATGAATCATTTCAGGATGGCGCTGGTTTATGGGCAGCATCCCGGGTGATGCTCACGTAGGAAGGGAGCCCTCCGTGCAGCGCGGTGATGCTGAGGTCGTCTCTGGCTCCGCTTGATAATCTCCTTAAAAAGAGGGCAGGATTCCCATTCTGGGATGGAGGCAGCCATCAATCTCTAAAGCATTCCTCTCTAGACACGAGATTTAATGAAGTCACGCCTATTACAGAGCGCCGCCTCACAATGTGACAAGCTCTTTGTGGGGGTTCCTAATCCTGTAGACTGCAGCGTAGCAGTCAATGGCGTCTTATCAGCGCTTGGGGCTGACATCCGAATCTTCGGCCTGCCTGGGAGGATCGAACGTGATGTCATCGGCCAGCCGAAGCGCTGTAACCCAATAATTGTGAGCGAACGGGCCAAAGGCAAGCGCTCGTTTACACGGCGACGCCTGCAGATCCGTCCAATGAATGATTTTCTATGAGTTCACAGCCGTCAAAGGACCACCGGACTGGTGCGGAGTTTGCTCTCATTAAGCTTGTTTAGCTTTTCAAGGGGGTTTAAGGCCTCCTCTCTTTTTTGTACCGTTGCCATCGTCTTCTAGAGCCCCCTCCCCTCTTCATGCCTGGTCCTTTGGGCTACTTTGAAACCCAGGGGGACAAAGGCGTCTTTCGGTCCTGTCAGTCTGGTCTCAATGCCTCCATTTGACTGACACACACACACTTTCCTCTAGCACCCACAGAAGTACACTTCATTTACACTCCGGCCCGCTTCTGTCTGGCCAATTAGATTTAAGAGGCATAGTACCAGCTGACCTAATTATGCTGGAATGTGGGGCTTTTCCCAAACTTAAGTTGTTTTGAGGGACATGCAGTTTTTAAGTCTCTCTCGCTAATCTCGGTGAAAAAAAAAAAAGAAGAGAAAAGCTGCTGACATCTGTCTTAAGCAGAGATTCCTGCAGCTGCCAGCCAAAGATTGTAGAGACCCCCCCCCCTACTAGCTGGGAATTACCAACTTGACCTGCAAAACAGACGACTGAGCTAAATCTGCTGCACAAACACGGGAAGTTTTGAATTACTGATGGGTTTAACTAGAATGACGCGAGAGCATTATGCAGAGGGGAGGGCTGGATGTCGTGATGCAGAATGTGCACCTTCCTGCACGGGTGGAGGCGGCTGCATGGAACGGGTCACAGCACCAAGGCTTCTGCACAAAAACGTAGATATCGCTGCTGTGCAACATCTAAGAAGATACAGTGTGCACCTGCTCCGTCCGATAAATCAAGTTAAATTTAACATGAGGCGTCTGTTCCTTTTCTTCTCCTCAAACAAGTTGCTCCCGTCTTTAGTATTCCAGCTGCTACGCGGCCGTCGGGGGAACGCGGGTCAAAGAAGCCGCTGTGAAGGTGAGAGGCTCTTTTCATCCTTTCATGTCTCTCCATCTTTGTGTCAAACAGCCTTCTTCAAAGCTTTGCACATCTCTCGGCCCGTGTGACTTCAACGTTGTACGGCTCGTTAATGCGATCCCACTCCCCCGCCTCCGTTTTCTCCGCGCAGAAAATCACACGTGCGTCTCTGCACCGCACGGCGACCCCCCGTCTCTTCTAATGAGGTCACTCGGCTGGGCGTGGATGCCAATGGAAGCAGCGAGAGGGTCCGACATTGTGCAAAGCGGGGCGCAGACAATAAAGAGGTCAGCATACAGGTGGAGTCGTGCATCACAACAGGAGGGGAGAATATTATAAGGCTTCAGCTGCTTGGACCAGTCCGCCTGGTCTCATTGCAGTGTGATTATTCTTGTCTTAGCACGTTGGCAACACAACAGTTGTTCGCTCTGCAGTTACACCCTGCATTTTACAGGCCTGGCCGGGGGAATGTGTTGGTGCATTAATTATGCAGCAAATGAACAAATATATGTGTTCGAATGAAACGCTCCTGGGCCTCAACTAAACTGAGCTTGAGAGGTATTAGTGCTTAATATAGGTTCTTTTCTGCAGCTTCAGACGGACGGTGAATAGAAAGAAACACACCAGTTGTTTTTAAAGCCGCAAACACCCTCTGCTTTAATTAGAAGAGAGTTCAACAGAAGCTTCTGAGAAACAGCAATTCTCTCGAAATGACGAAAAAGCCGAGCCCTCCCGTCTCCCACAGCGTCACAAACGCAGGGGCAGCTGTACCTCTCTCAGCTCCTGGGAGATGGCGTTCAGGCGTTCGTTCTCCGACTGGCTGTTGGTGAGGACGTTGCGCGCCTGGCGGAGCTCGTTCTGCAGCTCCAGGACCCGCCGCTCGTAGGCGGCCTCCTTAGAGGCAGACTCCTGGAGGAGAGACTCCTCCCGGCTCTCCCCGTCCGCCGCCACCTTCCTGTGGTTGGAGTAGGCTTGTCCGAAGGCCTGGAAGAAACAAGCAAAAGGAGAGAAAAGGCGTCAGGGTGGTTAGAGACGCTATGGTATTAAGAAATATGTGGACACAGACACACACAGGGGTGTGGCTGATCAAATTGGCTTCAAGATTTGGGACTAAAGGGACGCTAATCTGTGCTGCTGCAGAGTCCAAAACGTCCCAAAACACTGCGGTCGCCCATAGAGATAATCAAGCCGGCTCCATCTGGGCTGCACCCCCCCCCCCCGTGCACGTGCTCAGCAGTGACTCCTCAGACGGGGAAACCCAACGGGGGAAAGTAGAGCAAATGGTGACTAGTGTCTGGATGTTCTAATACTCTTTAATATCTTTGGAGATCATAGCAGATTTCAAGAAGATATTATTTGATTTTTAATCTCCATGAATTTCATTAAAAATCAAATAATATCTTCCTGAAATCGGCTATGATCTCCAAAGATATTAAAGAGTATTAGAACATCCAGACACTAGACATATTGGCTGTTGGGATCCTTCTGGGTTAAAAGGGGGACGGGGATCAGTCGTGTATTTGTGCCGACAGGGAGAGTGAGGTCAGGCTTCTCTCCACCATCACGACGTAGTCACCTCCCTGATTACTAACCAGCGATGGAAATCCTGATCCTCCTCTCGCCTCGCGCGTTAATCTGACGCCACCTGAGTGTGACCTTCACAGCTGCGCTCTCTTCTCCCCTGTGACCTGTGACCCGCTACCCTTTCACATCTGCACGGGACTCTGATTCAAATGAGGCGATGAAGAGATGAACCCTCTTCCCGCAACACGCTTCATTTAGAAGCCACGACAGGTTCAAGTGGTACCAACTTTGTTCCTGCACGAGGAACCTCATCTGCAGCCAACTACATATTCACACCTTTAATCAAAGACTTTTCCATTTTTACAGATGAACAGATAACTGACAACACGTTCAACTGGTTTCAAATCAAATGTTTACTTAACCGACACAGTGAGTTCAATCTGCTGCTGATCTTTTTCTTTTGTGATGAACTTTGTCTTTATGAATGAATCTTTTCTCCTGACGTTTCATGACCCTTTTCCATTCAAGAAAACAATCTACAGATTAACTGAAAATAAAATAGTGTATTGCTTCCCTACAACACAACTAGACAGGATTATGGATAGAATCACTTTGATGTTTATTGACAATCAATGTGACATGTTTGTCCTCTCCAAAACAATAAATCAACCCCTGCAACAGAAGACCATGATGAGAGGAGACGATTTTTGATTAGAAAGTCAGAGAGACGGGATTAACCCAATCAAAAATCCCGGGGGAATCCCACATCATAATCACCGAGTGCCGTGGACATCGAAGGGACTCCAATCAATCTAATCTACGGGCCGTCCTTCAAAAGACAAAAAGTAGAGCCCCGAAGCCGAACCCCTCTGACCCGCACGGCCTTTAATCTCAACTCCCCAAGCGTGGCTTCAGGCTACTTTTAGGGGGAGGGGGAGACGGGGGACGCACGCGACCAAGCCCGTAATCCCACAGTGAGCTGCGCACCCAATTCATAATTCATCTTTAGCTGCCCATATGTTGCAGTTTGTTCCACTTTAGAGCGTGGATGAGTAATCTCTTGTAAGGCTAATCAAAGGCAGGTCAGAAGTCATCACCCTCTGGAGGCCGGGGCCGCCATCATGGCGCTGTATGGAGAGCATGTACGCTGGGCTGGGCTTTGTTTATACAGTGGGCTTCCGTGTGGAGTGAAATCATCATCAGATCAAAAGCATCACGGGATTCAGGGCAATTTACAAAAAATGACACAAGCACCAGAGTTTCTCTCTCTTTTCCCCCGAGCAGTCAGAAGGATTCATCACTTCCTCATACGTTGCTCACACCGCAGCAGATGCTGTGACGACGCTGGTCATGAGATTAACACAAGTATAAATCCACCTGAGTCAGACTCCTTTAAGAAAGGATGCGTTTGCTACGCCGTCCGTTGTTTTAGGTATAGCCTCAAAACACTGCTTTCTCTGGTCCTGGGTTTCATCTTACCAGCCAGCGCGTTGAACTGGATCCATTATCCAAACAGACGTGACCGCTCGTGTTGAAAGCATGCTGGAAACCGCTGCGTTGTCCCCTAATCTGAGCAAAGAACGCGGCATTCAGACGCAAGGTCTGCAGAGCAGAAGGTGAAATGGAATCAGGACTCCGATGGCCGATCACATCTTTTAGCTGCGTGATCACTGTTCGGTAACAGAGATCCTCCTCGGATTCTTTCAGAAGAGAACTGGTCAAGAAACCGATCGATACGTCGAGTCTCAGAGGCCTTGTGAAGATCCAGTAAACAGAATCTAAAATACTACTTTGGGTGCTTCGGTGGGATGGAGTGAGCTCTGGAAGTAAGTAGAAATGAATCCAGATATTGGACCAGTTCAGTCCTTCTGGGGTGGACAATAAAACCACTGGAAACGTCAAATCTAGGGCCAGGAGCATTTCAATCACTACCAGGTCCTCTTGACAACTTAAGCCCAAAACCCAATTAGGACTCTCTGGATTTGGATCCCATTCTTGTGTTTTTGCTGCAGATTTAATCATCTCCCCCCCCTCTGCTCCCCCAGCCTGGTTGGGATAACTAAAGTAAAGCTCGCTGCAGGAGGCTTTGTTGCTGGGGCAGATTGAACTAACTTGAACCACTGAGGTTAACCATATCCTTTCATTAGCTGCATATAACTAGATCAATTCCTTTTGGTCAGAAAAAAAAAAAAAAGTACACAAACCCCAAAATAGTCACATCTGTATACTATATGAAAAAAAAGAAAGAGGCGGGTTTCGATAAGGCTGACGGGATAATCTCACTGGCCGATGCCAGATCGGTCACATGGGGCTGGTCCAACCTGGAGGGGCAGAAATGTGACACGAGCGCCGAGCACTGCAGTGGGCAGATGTTGAGCGGAGATATTCTGCAGCGTTCTTGTGCCGTGACAGCGACTGCCAGTGACGGCCGCTGAACAATGCAACGCTGTGTCCGTCGGATCGGTTTGAGCCTGCTTTACAGATGGCGGGACGAGGGTCAGGGTCGAACAAGGCCCAAAGCAGCACGCACACACACACAACGCTGAAGGCCGGTCGGCGCGGAGACTCATCGCTGAGGAGCAGGAATGAAAAATAACAAATAAAACAGGGCGGATTCATCTGCCCGGTACATCTCGCTCAGCGATGGAAGACTTTCCATCTCTGTTCTCAGAGCAGCCGGCGAGGTAGAAGGGAGGTATCGCCTCGAGGTACCCGCCGACGCTATATATAACCGTCCACTATCAACCGAATAACCTTCAACGCTGACTGGATGTCATCAGGGCCTGATCTCTGCGTGGTGCGTCTCCGTCACATGGCCTTGTGCGGTAACCAGTGTGTCCAATGTCAGAGCCAATAAAACTCACTATAATGAGTAACAGAGGAGCTAATTATTTACTTCAGACTTTAGTCCCTTAGAGGTCGCGCTCAGCTCTCCTCTTCTTGCTTTACTGACAGTTCTCCACTTAATCCTCACCTGTGAAATGTGGACCTTTGAAGAAGGATTTACTACGTCGAAGCTGTAGTACGAGTCTTTCAAAAATAAACAGAATAAACGGTGATATGTGACAAGTTATTTTGCGAGATTATATGTGTGCCAAACTAACGGAAGGGGAGAAAAAAAAATGAAAAGAGGTGAGGGAAATGGGAGGGGAGCTTTTTGCTGTTGGCACAGAGCCACATTGATTCACTGCACGGCACACAGCCGTTGGGTTATTATTCACACTGACACACACACACACACGCAGGCCTGGACAATTTCAAACACAAACACGCACTACAAATACACCCATTCCATTTCCAATTTTCCCAGCGTGCCCTGCAGTCAGCTGTCCTGCAGCACCTGGTGTTGAGGATCACGCTCGCTTCTGCGATAAAAAAAGGAAGAGGCGAGTGTTTGAGGCTCGTAGGCGGCCGTGCACTACAAGCCAAAGGGGTACACAGCACAGAGAGCCGGAGCAAGCAGAGGTTAGAGGAAAATAACCAAATAACTGTACACGAGTGGACTGTCCGAACTTGAAACTGAGGAAGCTTAAAAAGGGGCGTGAAAATCTGAACGAACACGCAACCACAAATCTGTGCCTGTGATCCTTTGTGGATCCCGTGACAGACGGCGAGGAGGCCGGCAGGGACGGAGCTGTGGGGAGAAGGTAGACGCGTGTGATCTGAACTAATCAGGCTCATGAGGGCGCTTTTCACGCCTCGAGCGGAGTGAAGACTAGAAATCAGAATGGCCTAATTGGGCTGCAGCTCGGTGATACCACATCTCCACGTACATCTTCGCCGCTTGCATCAGGCTGTGATGATCGGCCGCTAGTTTGGGCTTTCATCAGATCTCTCTGGGGATTTCCGCACTTCATATTTGACTTCACATCGGAGTCCTCGTTAACAAACGAAGATCCAACCTCGTATTCGGAGGCGATGCTTCTTTGTACTCATCACACGTCAAAGAGAGGAGCGAGGGACAGATCTGCACCCTTTGTGAAAAGGAGAAACACCTGCAAAGAGACGTCTTTCTCAGGCTCGAGGCCCTTTGATGTCAGTGGAGACGCCTCCGTTTATCACGGGGTGAGAACAGTGTTTACGCCTCTGGCTGTAGAGTCTGAGCGCAAATACCACATTTATTTATCCTTCAGTGTACAATGATACCCAACACAAATCCAGCACAAAAGGTCTTCTTTTCTTTACCCGACTACTTCAAGCCGAGAGTCTAAAAACAAACCAGGTTCCACCATTACTGCTTTTGTTTCTCTCTTCTGTACAGGCGAGACAAACCACTTGACTTCTGTCTTCAGCATTTTCAGTATGTCGTTCACATCTCATACATACTTCCCATTCAGCCTCCAGTTCAACGCATTTGCATTGCAAAGTCGGCCTCAATCTGAGCGCGCCGGCCCGGTTCCCTCCGCGGCTGGACGGGATCTCCCCCGTCAGCAGAGCAGACGCAGCCCGCCGACGCAGATGGCGGTTTCAGAGCACAGATTGTCTCCCGCCTCCTCACCGGAGTCGCATGCCTCTCCTCTTTGGAGATTCGGTTTGCACAAAAGAAACCGGCATCATTTTAAGCTTTTGCTAACTGGCCAAGTCAGACAATCGCAGCAAACAGACAGTCTCCATTCAGGGGGGGGGGGTTTCAGCATATTTCCCCAGAGGAAATGGCTCCCTGCGGAGCAGCACATCATCCCCCGTCATTCTGTGGCTGACATGGATGACGACACCGAGGGGAGCAGCTGAGGCGCGCACACACACACACACACGCACACACACACACACACACACACGTTTGTGTATCCAGACATGTGTGATTCTATTTCCCTTTAATCCAAAGGGTTTGGTTTCCAGGAAGAAGTGGGGACGGCGAAGTAGGCATTGAATTGATTTGTTATTAGAGACAGTATTTTTTAATCAAAGCCGATTAACCCCAACAATAATCATTTATTACGTCAATGTTGTATATGCAGCTGCCCTCGTCGTTCTAGAGTCATCCATTAGCACCCAGACACTAATCAATCCGAGTGAAGCATCGACCGGATGGGGTGGGGGGCAGCAGAAACTTCAATTTGCCTCACGCTTTGCTCCGGTCATAAAACCGGGCTACTCATCCCGGTAGGGGCCCTGTCTCCGTTCATCCTCCCGAGATGGTCTCTTGGGTGCGTTCAGCCTTTGCTTCCAGCTGGACAGACACTAATACCCCCCCCCCCTCCCTCTTCCAAGTGCAGTAGTTGAATCCTGTGTGTCACTGTGTGACTACATTATTATTCTCCATTTAAAACCCCTGCACTTTAGACTCGTGCAGCCAGCTGATGGAGGAACCCCCATTCTTCCTCCATTTCACAAAAGGGAGTGAGCTCAGTCCCACAGGAAACACAGTCCTCGGCTGGTGCCCCTCCTCCTCTTTCTGTCCCCCCCATTTGTGAAGGACCCCTGAGAGACTGGCACCCATCCAATTAAAACCCCCTCCTCTTTATGGCTCTTAGAGCCCAAATATTGTTATTGCTGTACAGGCCACCCCCCCTGCCGGTCTTCTTATCTCCCCTGGCAATTACCTCTGTTCCATTCCCAATTTCTCCCCCTGCGTGCCTCCCCGGTTCAACCGCGCCTGAGGGTTTCAAAGCGTGGCCCCCGAGAGACTCGGGTAGGACACGCTGCGACAGCGGGACCCGGACCCACCAGCCTATTTACAAAAGGAGCCTGGGGAAGGAGGACTTGGAGGGCACAGTGTAGGCGGCACACCCCTGTTCCGCTGTGGTGTTGAAGGTCAAAACCCGGGGCCCGTATGACCTCATGTCAACAAAGAACTCCGTCTGCGTCTCGTCCCTGATCTCTTCACACAGCCCCAGACGGCAGAGAAGGAGGCGTGTTTCTGTGGGTGGGAACTGGTCTCCCACCATCTGTCTACTCAGAGCACCCACAGGCTCGTCCCTGATATTCATATATGCTAATAAGTGCGGGGTGTCGCACACCCGTCAACTCAAGGGGATAAAGACCCTGCTGAGGGACAAAAGTCAATTTACTCCTCCTGTCGAAGCTCAGGAAAGCAGTGCGTCTCACAACTAGGGCAAACACGGATTTCTGATTGCCGGATGTTACTACAAAGGGACGTTTTAAAGGAATGCTTAATTTGGTTGGTAGAGCAATTTGATTGGAAACTTGCAGATCGTCTCCAACTTAAAGACGCATCTGTGATGTCTGCTGACACTATATTTGATTCAGCAAATGAGCACAAAATTTGATTCAACCCCTACAAAGATAAAATAAAGCAATAGTTATTGGGTGCTAGTTGCATGTCAGTTCCTGTCTCTGTCGCCATGGAAATGGCCAGGACATCTTGAGGAAATGCAGCATAACGAGTGTTGATGTGAAGAGGACGTTGATGTCATTAAAAATAATCTGTGCAGTTGAGACTTCCTCCTTTCTGAACGGAGGCGATCGAGCCGACTTGCCGGACGAACCCCATGAGGTCGTTTTCTCTGGTCCAGTTAAAACATCTCCCAGCTGATACGGAGACCAATTTCATACACTTCCTAACTGTTATAAAAAGCTTGGCCGCTCACGAGTAAACAGGATGCAGAGCAGGGGGGCTTTTCAATAGAAGGAAGAAGAAAGACTGGATGGTGGAGCTTTGCCTGGTCTCAGCCAGTTGCTGGAAGCCCATAGCTGTAAACTTGTCTTATATGAGCCTGTCCTTCTGTGTCAATCGTGTCTCCCAAAAGGTATGAGGACAGTCTGTGTGCACGCGTATACAGCCCACGGACTTGATCTGGACTTTGTTAGAAGGAATGATGCAGGCAGGGCTGAAAACAAACATGCCGGTAGCTGATGCATTGGTTTATTGGTTTATTGGCTTAAGTTGGCGTTAACTAAACTGAATAGTTTAGTTAAGGGCCTCGGGCGGGTTGAAAACGGAAAATAGAGAAATCTTAGGTCAGACATCATGTAACTAACATGGGATCTTGAGTCACCAAAAACGTCACCTTGGGGGAGCGAGTAGAGCAAGTGACCTAACAAAGGCTAGTGTTGCATTGCCATTAAGAAAGGTTCCCCGCCCCCCTACATCGACCCCGCCGTGCTTTTGAGCAAAGTGGGCAGTATCTGGCCGAAGCTCGAGTTTGACACCCCTGATCTAGAAGGACACCGAGACCACATAATAAAAAAACAGCTGGAATCGTGGGAGGGAGGATAAGCAGAAGTGTTTTTCACACACATCTAGTGAGTCACGTGGACACACACACACACACACAGGCCTCTCTGTGACAGATTTATGCAAGTTTATTGTCATTATGGAAACTGGCTGTTCCCCCGAGTGAACCCTGTTGGTCATACTGCTATGACCTCATCCTCTGCTTTCAGAATGGACTCCTTCCTGATCTGGTCCTGGCTTCAGTAAGTGGATTACGTTGGAAGAGTCGTGACCCGCCTCGGCTGCCGTACAGCTTCTCCACGCGCACGCTTGACTGCGGTATAAATGGAACCGAGTGAACAAATGTAGAGTGTACGGCTTTGCAATATGAGGCATCAAGGACCATAAATACTGAAAATAAAAACCATCCACTTCTCTAGCTGGAGAAGGTGGGTTATGTTTTATGGACTCACTTTATTCAGATTACCCAATACCCCAGAACACAACCAGAGGCGGCGTCTGGGTGTTACCGGGCGATACATTCTACAATACCCCCGCAATGCTGCGCTCTATAGGCAACCGCTTATCGGACAACCAACGGCTGCATACCAAGAGTCCCGTTGACAGACTTCACAAAACACGCGTATCTTTTCCTGCGGAACACGAAGCGCAAACACTCCACCAAAAACATTCCACGCTGTCCAAACAATTGAGACCAGGAACCACTCGTCCACTGCTGCTCCTGATTAGTCGCCTCCGCTTGAACTGTGGATGGGCGCTGATGGTATTCTGCTTATCGGAGTTAAGGACAAAAGCCCTTGAAATCATTACGGATTAGCAGCGGGGCCATTTCACCTAAAACCGGGCGGAATAATTCTTTCATTAGGTTGCCATATGGTCGTCCTTCTGTGACAGAGGAGGCAGCACTATTCCATTCTGTGGATGGACACTTTTACTGGCGGAATTGCAGGATGGCTCCGATAAAGTTGGCGGTCTTCACACTACTTTACACCACGGAGCCTCGTTGAGTTCGGGACTCTTACAGCAGAGCGAATGGCGGCGATGGGAGAACGTCGGGGAAGCTCTGCTCTTACGGACACGGTCGGGACCGGTGATGATCGACTGCTGGACTTTGCTCTGGCAGCCAGTGCAGCCAGTCACCGGGCCTGGACAGGCCGGACGTCCTCCTGAAATGCCCCTACCAGCCGACCTGGCCCGGGCCATGGAGGCTACAGAGTGCGCCTGGGCCTGGCAGATCCCCAGACCTCCGTAAGCCCCCCGGGATTCATCCTCTTATGCCCACAGAGGAGGGGGGGGGGGATTTAGGACTTTATTTTGTGCCATTTAGAAAAGATTACCCCTTAACTGCAGACTTGCATCCAGCAAAAGGAGAAAAAAAAAGTTGTTATTGATGGAATTACCTGAACAGTACTGAAAGGTTTAACAAATTCTCAGTCAGAGAGGGAGGTACAAAGAAGACTGAACACACAGAATGACAGTGGAATAAGACCATGTTTTGGTAAAGTGGATTGGGAGAGCGGTTAGATCAGGGCTGAGTTTGTGAAGTGACAGCAACCGAATAATACTAGACTGACTTTATTTATGAATATAAAAGGGAATAGATGTTTTTTGTGTTCTTGTATTTTCAACTGACATCCAATCAGCATGCAGCCCATTTCACAGCGCAGAAAGGGCTTAGAGTCACACCAGATAGCTTTGTTGGAGGACACTGGGATGTTTCCTTTAGTGATCTGCCATTTCAAAAGGGAACAAAAAGGGCCCAATCCTTTCAGATGGAACCACAATGGGACGCCCCTCTCGCTCTCCTTTGTCCTACGCCGCGTCCCGCTGGCATTTAACCCGCACTTCATCGGTGACACCCAAGACCCGGGGGAACCCCGGTTTGGCCCGCTGACGCGAAGCGCCGGCTGTCCGAGCCAGAAGTCAGCGCTTACTGAGCTCGGCGATATTTTGGGGTTTGCGATTGTCCAGCTGCCCGGTCTGGGGTCCGTGATTAAGTCATTCGTCACGGACGAGGACACTCGCCCCTGCGGGACGAGGGCCCGATGAGCTCCGCGTCTAAATTGGCAATTTAGTCCAATAAAGGAACGAACCAGTGTAATAAAAAAAGTGGGGGGCTTTCCTGTCTTTTGGATACAAGACAACGTCTCTATCTTGTTACAGCTCTAAGAAAAAAAAGAAAAGAGCTGCATCAACTGTTGAGGTGTGGCACAGGACAGGCGCAGGAATGTCAACGGCAGCTGGGGGAACGCCGCCATATAATGTCATCAGCTACTTCACCTTGTGACCATTATCACTGGGAAAAGTCCACCCGGCCTTATCAGACCTCCACTAGAAGCCTGTACGAGAACACTGTTTGAAGAGGGAACAGCTTATTGTGTTCAAATCAGCGGTTGACTTGAGAGTTAACGAACAGAAATTAATCAGGCGAGTGGTACGTGAAGTGCGGGTCCGACTGACTGACATTCACATTAAGAGTACAATCCCGTGGATGTCTCAGTCCGACTGACAGTAGACGTGGTCCTCCAGTCCCACCCAGATTACACAGGTCATATGCAAGATTTCATGGATGCAGGCCAAGGCAATCGAACAGAGGATCAAGGTTGAGTCACAGCGGACAGCCTTTACTTTCAAAACGAGAGTAAACATGAAGTCGGAGAAGGAAATAAAGGCCACGACATCTTTCTGTGTTATTGCTTATAATTAAATACTCTGGGACATTTTAGTGACTGGTAAGAGAAAACGGCATTCATTTGAGGACCCCACACATTTGGCTTTTGAGTTTGAATGCTTTTGTGCACCGGCTACCAGACAGATGGTGACGGTTACGTAAAACAGAAACATCAACTTTTCTGTGCAGCAAACGAGGTAGAAAAATGGATGATGAACCTCAACGTATAGAAATAGCAGTCGACCCTCACGGACAAGGCCAGTGCGCCGGCGAACAATGAGTGGAGAAAACGGTCGTGGCTGTGGGTCGATCACTGCAGGAGTAATGAGCGCAATGTGTGTTTTACGAATACGATCGCAAATAGAGAGGAACAGCCGAGGAATAAAGGCATCCAGTTCATGTTAATGCAGCCGATGGGACTACGTGCCGTCCAGCTCGCTGTGAGATGACACCTGAGCCGCCATCACAGGAAGCAGCACCTGCTGAGGATGCAGCACAGAGCCGTTGCTAAGCAACAGCAGTGCACAGAATTCCTCCATCTTCCCCAGTGTGTGTGTGTGTGTGTGTGTGTGTGTGTGTGTGTGTGTGTGTGTAGCATACAAGTGCCTGGCCCAAGGGTAGGTGAGCGGGTGAGGATTGATTAAATGGCAGGGGGGGGGGGGGGGGGGGGTTTGCCAACAGTCATGATGATTTCTGGTTGTCTGTTCGCAGCCAACGTGAGACAAAAGGGGTTTTATTACTGGGCATCTAAAAACGTGAGGAACACACATCGACCCCGTGGGTTTTCTTTGACGCCGTGTTTGTGCGGGAGACGAGCGCCCAGGGGTCAGTGTGGAAGGTCCGACTGTGTAAATCACCCAGACAATATATATACATATATAGACGCTCTGCCCGGACATCCAAACATTGACAAAGAGAATACGGGATTTACGGCGGACGTAAGAAACTCGTGCATGTTTTTGTGGTAACAGCTGCTCCTTTGAGACGCCTTGAAGTCAAAGTTTGCGACTTTGAATGGAATCTCACCAGAGTTCAGCTTTGATTTACACTCCACAGCAGCTCACCTCGCGTTTGACAGGAGGAAGTGGAGGAGGACGTGAGAACAATGCGTTTGCGTTTCTCTTGTGATAGCATCACGTCTGCCCTTCATACAGAGGCTGGGTAGGAGGGGGGGGGGGGGGGGGGGGTAGACGGATAAAAGAACAAAGCTTTTGCTAACATCTGATCACAACCAGTAGAACCCTCAGGCCAGAAGAATAATTACGTTTATTGCCCACACAGATGGATGTTTGTGCTCCGTTATGAGACACAAAGAAAGATCAGTCTAAAAAGTCACGATGAGACCTTCAGCTGGTATATTTTGAAAAACCTAATCTTGTGTCCCCCGCTGCTCTTTTACTTTCATTTGGCCACACGGTTGCTCTGATTGTGTTTCTTCTTTTCTTTCCCGCTGTCATTCCTCCGTGGTGGAACGAGGCCTTCCTGCCAAACACAACAAACAACTGGAGGACGGACAGAACTGGTATCCGTATCTCAAGAGGAAGATGTGAGCCACCGCAAACAAACAAGGATTCAGATTTGTGTCTTTGACTACTCGTGGGCACAGGAGGAGTTAAAAAAGGCTGCTGGCCGGTCCGTGCGGCCCAACGTCGCGCTTACGGCCGACGGCGTCTGCCAAACGAATCACCGGGCTGTGACAAAGTGCTGCTCCGCAGAGGAAAAGTGGGGGATAAGTCAGACCGCCGTCCGGAAAAACAGACCTCCTTTATCTGACTCTCGTCCAGCTCCAACCGGCACTCTCAAACATTCTTTCCGCTCCCGCGGGGCCCCGTGACTCGTCTGGTTTTCCTCTGCAAATCATTCATTCCCCTCTCGCTCTATCTGTGCTGAGCGGGAAGGTTCAAAATTCAAACCTCCGCCCTCCCCTTTGGACTGAACTAGTCATTCTTGTTCAAAGAGTCATTCTTGTTCGCTTTGACAAGATACCGAACGTTGAAAAAAAAAAAAGAATGTGATTTCCACATGCGGTTATTTCAAACAGTTATAAATATTCCTGAATAGCAGAACTGAAACCAACACCGGTTAGAAATAGATGCCGATACATAAAGCACTCACAGCAAAGCGCTGCGGTTATAATGGAAACGTTTGTACAGTCGTTACTCGTTGCAGAAGCGGGGGTGGAAACACAGCAGGCCGCTAGTCCAGCTTGTCGGGGAGGAATGTCTCCAAGAAGAGGCCTATAGGGCTGCATAAATAAATAAAGGTGGCATTGCAGTAGGGGGGGGACACCCGGAGTAAAGGGGGGGGGGGGGGGGGGGCAGCCTGCAGAGGAAGCATCCCCTCCTCATCTGGCAGTTTTGACCTTGTAAGATGATAAACGGCTGATTCCTGTCAAAACGTCACAGTAAATGACGTGCATGAACAGGAAATTGTAGTGATAAGGACCATGCAAAATAAAGAAATGACAAGGTCGATAGTAATTATTTTTTGTAGCCCATAACAAATGTATATACCGCAAAGTGATACAGGATGCGCTTTTTTATTCTCAGATTTAAAAAAAGAAAAGAAAAAAGAAGCGCACCTCTTTCAGCTGGTCGACCTCCTGCTTGACGGCCTCGTACTCGACCTCCAGGTCTTCGTACTGCTGCTTGAGCTGCTGCTTCTCCTCCAGCACCGCCAGCCCGTACTGCGCCGCCCGGATCTTCTCGCTCGTGGTCTCCCCCAGCTCCCGGGAGAGACGCTCGATCTCGGCCTGCACCCACTGCGGCGCGGCCGGCAGCCAACGCGCCACGTCGGGGAAGCTCTGCTCTTCCACGGACATGGTCGGGACCGGTGAGGATCGACCAACGTACGCCAGCTGATCGGTTATAAAGGGGGGTGGTGGGGGATGCTTGGGGCGTCTTCAGGAGGTGTAACCTTGAAGAGGAAGCGGTTGCTTAAATCCGCCTGTATTTAAATTGCATGATTGTTACGCTTACGTTTCGCGGGGCCGGTCTTCTTTCTTTGGTCATGTAGATGGGTCTGGTTTCTTATCTCCGACGGGGGAGCTCGTCGTTATCTCCTAAAATCGCTCCATCCTCAGACCCCGGGCTTCCTTCACCTCTCCCCCCGGCGCGTCGGAGAAATTGTGCCGGAGCTCGAGTACCAGCAAACGCCAGGACAAGAAACGCGATGAACAACTTCTGGTTCTCCCTTTCAAAATAAAGCTACGTTACGAATACACGGGAAGAAATGGGCTTCAGAGCACGCCTGGGTGTTGATTTAAATGAACTGTAATTACTTTCTGTAACGAAGACGTAAATAATTGTACGGGAGAACAATGGTGTGTGAAAAAACAATAACGTGTCGGACCTCCCCGTTTTAGTTTGAAGGTCAGACACATTCTTTTCCGTTACATTCATGTCATCAATACCGGCTTTTTTGAAACAGCTGAACGGTCCGTTAAAATGCAATGCGCCCACGCAACCAGCTGGGACAGCGCCTACGTAATGCCGCAGTGCCTGCTGGGAAATGTAGTGCAAATAGCACGTAAAGCCATGCATAGCTATGTGAAGACGCCAGAAGCCGAACTCATTTCCCAGCAGGCTTTGCTTCTTGCTTATGTGGAGCACGGAAATCAAAGTCCCGGCCGTTCGTTGTCATAGAGGCCAAATGAATATCTAGCGCCATCTGTCGGAAACGCCACTGAACTCCTCTTTCAAGGTAATGCGCTGCATATCTCCACATTCTCGGACACAAACGGAAGGGACTATTTTACACTTAGCGCGCGGGGTCCGTTTTTTAAAACGTTATGGCTAAAAATGTGCTTCTGTCACAAAAAAATGTTTTAACGTTAGTTAACGTTAAATTTGATAGGAAAACCTATGACGAGTTTCACATGTTGCATGATGCAGTGTCAAACTGTGTATAAAGTAGATGTATTACATTGTGTGTATCAATGCATAGCTCAACTATACGATGTAATTTGTTTTGATTTATTTTTCTTCACACTGGAATGTACCAAACTAGTTCTGCCTTCAATTCCGTAACGTGTGTTTTAGTGTAGTACTCGATACTACACTAAAACTTTCAACTGTCTTTATTGATATTTTATTCAGCATCTGCATCCATTCATTCACTGTAAGTATTTAACTGTCAAAAAGAACTGTCTGTTTTGCATTCTTAACATTTATGTTAACAAGGACTGTCAACGTAATGTTGTAAATTCAGTTCTCTTCATTATTTTTTGCATTGCACCTTTACTCTTGTCCAGAATCATACAGAAGCTTACCGGATCTTGGCGTGCGCGGCCTTATGGAGGTAAAACGGATGAGACATGCCTGACGAATCACAGTCATACCCGACATATTACTCAGCCTGAGTAGTACTTGTCATGCTTAGTACTATATATGGGTAGGCCTCCATGCTTAGTAGTTTTATGTCAATTGTTTTTCAGATAATAGGATCTAACCGAGGACATAGCACCACACACAGCATATTATAAGCTTATAGGTACAGTTATAAATCCAGAATTACTTTGTCACCTTTTGCAGTAATGTCAATGGGAGCAGTTTAGGATCATCTGTGGCTTTGAAGTCCCCACATATGCTGAACATCATAGCTTGATCTCTCCCTACTAACCTCGCAGGCTTCAGCGAGGTGTCCAGTAAGCCAATCAGTTTCACTTACTTGCTATATGTGTCACCGAGGTATTTGTAGCAGCGGAGCAGGAGCCTTCCACTGTGTTGATTTCCAAGATCCTCAACTATTCCAAATCAGTTTGAATCTGTGCGCCACGCGTATATGGTTTAAACATGTTGGGAATCTGTTGAGGCGGACACATGAACAGATCTTCACCAATGAAAACATGTGCATCAACAGACTAAACTGATCCTCGGATCTCATCACGGCCCAGCGGGAGGGCAGGAGTGACGTGGCGATAGTATGACTTTTTGTTGAGAAGGTGGGTATTCCATTTTACCCATTTACACTAACGAGATTAGTAGTCTAATCCTTGAGGAGTTGGGATTAGCCCGAACGCCCCCCCCCCCCCCCCCCCCCCACCCCCCACCTCAGAGCCCCCGGTAGCAGAAACCTGTTCCTGGAGGAAATTACAATCTATTTTTTGAACACATCTTGAGGTTGACTATTCACACGCTGGATCTGTCGCCCCTGGGTGAGATGGATCCACAAAGCGGCGCACGGGTTCCCCGTCAGTGTCTCGTGTTTCACCCCACAGGGCCACACAGGGATAATCCGAGACGAATCAAATCCAGCGAGGCCAGCGGCCACGGGATTGACTTTCAGCCCAGCAACGTCAGAGAGAGGCGGAGGTTGAGGACACGAATCCTGGTCATTCCTGTCCGCATTCGTGTCCGTGGACGTTGGTCACAGGCATCTCGTCTCACCTACTACAGGTAAATCCGTTTTTTACTTTTTAGCATCTATGTTATATAATTCAAAGTAGATCATTTAGCTCTGTGTATTGAAGGTTGGAATCTAACGTTTTACTCTGAGGTACAACTAACAGATAAAAAGAACAATCCATTCAAACGGATTCCGTCTGCTTTACATGTGAGGCTGAATGTGATTGAAGATAATGATCTTTGATCATAACTATTTGAATGAAGTCGTGTCCTTCAACAGTAATAAAATTCCAAACTCTGATTGTTAATGAAAGACATTTTCCTGACTAACAAGCTGCTTTGTTTATTTCACGCTTATCTAAGGCCGTAGAGCACAACTTGTTTCATGCCAGCTCACGATGACATAATACGGTGTGATAAAGCAGGTGCGTGTGTGTCCAGGCTCGGCTATGACTGTGGATGTGAGCCTAAGCGTCTGTTCTTATGGCACTTCATGCAAAAACAAGAGGTGGAGCGCTGCTGGAATACAGTAAGTGTGGGAGTCGGGTTCCCGAGAAGACGGTTTGCTTCAATGACTAAAGGCGGTCAGCGACAACTGTAGTTTACAGTTTGTTTTATTACACCAAGATGTTACATAAAAAATTAACTTTAAACGTGCCAGAAGAGAGGCTAAAAGGATTAGACACCTCTTTGGGTGAGCACTAACCACAGATGATCTTAATCATTTAGGTGTTACGGATCAACCTACATATGGTGGCGTCTCAGTGCGGCACTGCGTAATATTCACTGGCTGAGAAACCACTCGTTGGGCAGCTTTAGTTATATTTTGAAGGGTAAATCAACATTCCTTAAACTTTCAGATGACAAACCTGGTGTAATGTCGGATTTTTCTCGTCTTCTCTCCCCTGTATTAACTCCAGTCACGGCCCCCAGAGCGCGGTACACACTGGTAGGAGAAGCTATACGTTATGTCATTCCGGGACACATGCAGTGCTCAATCGGCTGTGGAGGGCAAGCCTGCAAGTATGACAACCCAAGTAGTTGGAGTGAGACAGAACAGGCGGTAAAAGGCCTCTACTCATCCTGGTACACATGACTTTTATTCTTCCTTCATGTCACATGGTTTATATGGTTGAAATGCACTTATTGAAAGTCGCTCTGGATAAATGTGTCAGCTAAATGACATGTAATGTAATGTCACATGTTCCAACTATCACCCTCTAACCATTTGCCATTGCTTCAGGGTCTCTGATCATCTTCTTGCCATGTCCAGACCCTCAACAGAAATCATTGAGAAGTACAACATCATCGACCAATTCAGACGGTAAACACAGCTTTGTTTTTTACGCAGCCAACCTGACCAAGAACCTGCAGCGCCTGAGCATGAGAATAATCAACCCTTCATGTGTCTGTCTGTGCGTCTCTGCGTCAAGGTATGGTATTAAAACCGTGATCAACCTACAGATTCCCGGTGAACATGCCAACTGCGGGAACCCTCTGGAGCCAGAGAGCGGCTTCTCGTACCGCCCAGAGGTCTTCATGGAAAACAACAGTACGCGCGTTTGATACAACTCTCCTTGATGCACACGGCTATTGTCTTATTTTCCTTTAACCAAAGACATCCCACTATTTCAGTCTATTTCTACAACTTTGGCTGGAGTGACTACGGGGTGGCCAGCCTCGCCACGGTGCTGGACATGGTGAAGGTCATGGCCTTCGCGCTGCAGGAGGGAAAGATAGCGGTGCACTGCCACGCCGGTCTGGGCAGAACAGGTAGATTTGTGAGCGATGCCGATGTGGTCCGATCTTTGACCCGGTGAAACGTGACTCGCAATGACTGGTTTCCCCCTTTTCCGCAGGCGTGCTGTTGGCGTGTTTCTTGGCCTTTGCGACCAGGCTGAATGCTAACCAGGCTATCGTGTACGTTCGCGCTAAACGCCCCAATTCCATCCAGACCCGAGGTCAGCTGCGCTGTGTCAGGGACTTTGTCCAGTTCCTCGCTCCTTTGAGGAGCGTGTTCTGCCGGGCCGAGCCTCGATTCAACCCGGTCACCCTGTCCCAGTACCTGAACCGCCAGAGGCACGTGCTGCACGGCAACGAGAGGAAGGAGCTCAGGCACCTGCCCAAGATCGTCCAGCTGGTGTGCCGGCTGCTGTTGGACATCGCAGAGAACCGGGAGATGATCGAGGAAGACATTCTGGAGGCGCCTGACATTCAGGATCTAGAGATGACCCTCAGCGTCATTGAGAAGATGGGCCCGGAGATATTAGCGAAGCAGCCCCGCTTGCCGGGCGCGCCCACGCTACCCAGGCATTTCCACGAGCCACCCATCTTCTACCACCGCAAGAGTCTGTGCTACAGCGAGTCGGACCTGAGACGTCTGGGCTCGCAGCTCAACCTTCTCTCGCAACCCCTGGGCCCCACGTCGCAGAGCAATCTAGAAATCTCCATGCCCCCGCCCGGGGCCGCCCACCCTGCCGCCCTGCCACACCGAGGGTGGAACAGCAACGCGTCCAACGTGTCCCAAGGCTCGACCGGGTCGCTCTGGCAGATCAAGAACTCCGAAAACCAAAAAGACGGCTCCCTTCTGGTGAAGAAGGTGCAGCGGAAAAACACCCGACGGAGCGAGTCCGTGGGTACGATGTTGTCCATGTGGATGACGGAGCAGAAGGGGGGGTCAGAGATGAACGGGAGGATGGCGCGAGATGGAGAGGAGGAGCATTCAGAGGTGCCCTTCATCACCCTGCAGACGGAGTTGTCTTTGGACGCCAGGAGGCTCCTGGTAGCACAGTCCCTGGCAGTGGACCTTTTTCTTGATGGGAAAGAAGACCACAAGAACAAAGTCTCGGCCTGGCAGGTAACTGACCCGTGCCAGCAATGTGGTAGAAATGCGTCCAAATCTATTTGATTACTTGAGTTTGTCGATCACTAAGAGTCTAGTGGTCTAGAAATAATAATTACAGAGACGCTGCCAGGGAAGTTGAACTTCTAAGAGAAGGTGTCTGAATAATTTACACCAGTCACATGCAGATGAACCGAATATGTGCAGGCAGAACTGAACCAAGGCGGCGGCTGGGAGAGGCTGTGCACGGAGCGGGATCCCTTCGTCCTCACCGGGCTCATGTGGGCGTGGCTGGAGCAGCTCAGGGAGCCGGTCATCTCCGTCCAGGAGGCCAAAGCCCTGAGTCCCTGCAACTGCGATGCTCAGACCGCGCTCGGCGCACTGGACCCGGTCAGTGGGTTCTGTTCCCGCTCACGCTTGCAGCGACGAGGCCCGACGGCGCTCCCTGTGACCCTTTTGTTTCCACCCCTTCCATCTCCTCCCCAGGCCTCCAAGCCAACGCTAACGTGCATCCTGGACTGCATGGCTCATCTGCTGGCCATACCCGAGGAGGTGGAGAGCGCTTTCCTGAATCGCACCATCAAGGCTTTCACCTGGGTGAGAAAATCGATGTACTCCTAATTGTTTGTGATTCATCTCAATGATGGAATTCCTTGTCACTAGCTTTGAGTCTTGGTTTGTATTCTGATCAGTTGGAAAACAGTTCGGCGGAAGGGGGCAAAGTGTACGAGTCCATGACTTCGGCCCTGCGGTGCGTCCTCGTGCACATGAGATGTTCGGCCAGCGAAGTGGAGGAGACGTGCGTCCCCTTAACGTAGGCGCTACCAGTCTGTGTGTGTGCGTGAGAGTAAAGAGTAAAGAAAACGATGCTTTTGTGCCTTGAGACCAAATCGCTTAATATGCCGGGAAATGTAGATTATTTACACTGTTACATAACTAACACGCCTCAGTGTGTTCTTAGCTCAGTAATTGGTGAGCGTAGCAAAGAGTAGAACATGTTTTGCAAAGGTTACGCCTTAAGACATATGTACCATACCTCAGCTTTAAAAGCGTAGTCAGAGAACAGCAACCCCCCACACCTCTATGTACTTTGTCACCCAGTGTATTAATGCCTTTCCCATTACATAGTTTCTCATCTGTAACAAGTCTCTATTTTCTGTAAAAGCACAGATAACACTCGCATGTCTGCATATATGTAACAAACAGTTGATAATAAAAAATAAAAAAAACGCTCCTCCTTCCCGTGGGTCGTGCAAGCTGCTTGTGGACTCAGGAGGTGAAAGAATACGCCTTTAAGACGTCTTTCCCGTCTTTCCCTTCTGCTGCGGCCACGATGCTGGCGTAGTCACAGGCGACGGCGGTGAACCCTCTAGAAAAGAGCGTAGGAGAGTCGGCTTACAGGTCGCCCGTATTGTGTTGCTTTAACGTGGCTGTTTGTTGACACAGCGTGCGGTACCTGGACACGGTGTGAGAGCCTCCCAGCAGGTGGTACTGGCTCTCCAGGGTCCACCCGGGGCCCCGGTCGCTCCTCCAGGTCAGCACTCGTAAGGAGAGGTCCTGAGAAGCCGTCACCACGCGGAAGCTGTCCTGTTGATGGGAAGACACTTGGACTCTTGGCTCTTTTCACTCGGGTCGTGTGGTTTACTGTACGTGGATTCCAAACGAGAGCGCCACCCACCACACACATGGAGGAGATGGGCATGGTGTGCTCTTCGAAGCTGGCGAGCAGGGCGCCTTTGAGAGAGTAGACCCTCAGCTGCAGACCGGCGGCCAGCACTAAGACGTCGCTGTCCTTGGCTGCGAGAAGGACGCGTGAGGACCACGATGTCAGCGTCAAGGGGAACGACTCCACCTGCTGGACTGGAGGTTCAAAAGTCACATTTTGGATCAATGTTTACTTCCTGTCAGCTGGTATCCGTCACATACACTCCAACATTAAATAAACTGGGGCACATTTAGGATGTGAGATTGTCTATAAGTTATATAATTGTATCACGTGGAGAAATCCTGAATACGGGCACTGTGTATTTCTCGTTGGGTCGAGCTTCTCAATACTTTGACACTATTCCTATAGCAGCACTGAGATCAACTGAATAATAAAAATGTTTAAATTCAATTGTAGATTTGTTAGAAAATGCCAATCTTTGATTCACCAACTGCGGTGTTCCCACACTCAGAGCGTATCAAAGTCAGGCGCCACATCTCGCTCCTCACCCTGGATCTCTGACTTGTACTTGGACTTTTGAATGGCGACATCGAAGACAGTGAGGGCTTTGTCCCACGGCCCCTGGTGGACGAGGGCCAGCCTGGCAGGCTGGGTGGGCATGAAGACAGCGGCCTGGCACCCGGTGACCGGCACGGACTGGCACAGAGGGTCTTCGCCCTCGGACGGCGAGGTTAAACTCTCCGTGTGAATCACCTGACAGCGAGCCCAACGACAGAAATCTACTTAATGTGGATATTTCTTTCCGACTGCGAGATTAGTGGTAAAAGGAAGGACAGGAGGACAGACCAGAGCAGGAAACACATACGTAAATACCTTCGGACTTAAATCCTTGCTGTCTTTGGTTCCAGCAAAGATCCACTTCCTGTCCGGCGAAACTAGTAACATGTCGACTTTAAAGCCGTCGCACACCACAACGCTGGACTTTTGAGTCAGAGTCGGGTCGGCGAGCGTACACACAGACCCCCGACCGGTTCCAACCTGCCAGGAGAACAGATCTAATGAACCTTACTTTACTACGAATAACGCGTTTGGATGTCTCCCAGAAGTCACTCACAGTCAGAAACCAGTTGCTGCTGACGTTGTACTGAAGCAGTGCGCAGTGTGTGGACGCAGTGGAGAAGGAGGCCACCTCCTGGCCGGTGAGACCCCTCCACGTCTTGACGTGGCCCTCGCAGTCCGCTGAGATCACCACCTCGCGCCGTTCGTCGCTCACGATCGCCGTTAAAGGACTCTGCACGGGGCTGCACCACAGGAGCTGACCCTGAGCGGAAGAAAAAGCCCCACAGATTGGACCTCGGACACGGTCACACGGAGAGGGCGAGGTGCGCTCACCTTCTGGATGTCCCACGCTCGGACCGTCCCGTCGGAGGAGGCGCTGCAAACTGTGGAGCTGCTGTTCCAGATGTCCGGATGCTGCGCCGAGTTCCCCTGCAGGTATTCGAACCCCACCACCCTGCCTGGTGGGGAGCGCGGCGGACGTAAGGATGCGATGAGAGACTTTGTGACGTCATGCAGAGGAGGTTCCAGAGAGAGAGAGAGAGAGACGGGATACCTGTGTGTCCTCGGAGGCTTTTGCAGGTGTAACCTCCCGAGCTGCCTTTCGCCATCTTCATCTCCAAGTGGCAACGTCGCAGGAAGTATCTCTTCCACGAGCGACTCTCCTGTTCACTCCCCAAGACGGAAAGGTTACAGAAACTCCAGCGCTGCAGACAGAACCTCCTGAGCGGGCCGAGCAATTGGACATTTAGAAGTGTTTGAAAACGAAATGTTATTCACACAAGAAATGCACAGGTAACTTTTTTTATCCAAAGAGATGGAACCATACACGTTCTGAAAAGTCAATCATTTAGGATTCAGAATTGAGAATTGTGTGCATGGTTCCATTTTCATGTGGTCTGTACTTCTGCAAACATATTGATATTGTAATAACGTCCTCATTAGGTTTATATGAACCACTTTGACAGAGCAGCGACAGAGATGTGTTTGAATGAACATGCACTGCCACTTTAAGCACTTTGATAAACATAAACGTTTAAATCCATAAGATAAAGATTAACATACAGGCAAATCTCACCTCCATAACCAAGGACTCTCTGCGGCTTCATTCCAATCCTAAAAAAACAACACGTGATCAAGTTCTTATTGATAAGCTCGCTCTCTTTAAGCACGAGCTACTTCCGCAAGTGATGCCACTCCTTACTTTACACACGGCGGAGGCTCGGATCAAATCCTCCTCAGGCAGGAAAGAGAACGTGTGAATGAGGCAATCGGCGATCAGTTGTGGTTGATGAAGATCCATATTTACATCGATAACGTTACGGCCCCGCATCCACTGCCTCCCGTCAAAGTTACGGCAAAAGGGTTCCAAACTACGGAAAGTAAACTGGGACAAGGAGGTTTGCTTCGCTTTTTGGCGCTGCAATGTCTGCGCTCCGCCGCCAGGTGTCACCGTTGCGAAAGGTAGGTGATCCGGGAGACACGTCCGGGACGGAGACGCACAGCAGGTAGAGCGCGCTGGGTATAAAGTGGATGAATTCTACTTTTAGAAAAGGAAAAAACAATACTGAGGGAAACAATATATTAAATATCGCAAAGGTGAAATTGAAAAAGCCCCTAGCTGTGCAAATGCAAACTTTATTCAGTCCGTTTTGAGGCAAACCAAATAACAATCTAATATAAAACAAGTCGGTGGACTTTCTTTTGTCTGCAACTTTTGGGATGACTGATCCACTGCAACACCAAATAAGAAGCCATCCCAATCAGTCAAGGTGAATTCACAGCATAGGAGTGCGTGCGTGCGCGTGTCTCTGGGTGTGTGTGTGTGTGTGTGTGTGTGTGTGTGTGTGTGTGTGTGTGTGTTGAGATTCAGCCCCGGCGGGATTCTTCAGCAGGGCCTCATGTCTCCTGAGAACACGCCCCAGATAGATGAGCCAGATATATAACCAAGACCTGCGGGTAGCAGAGGAGCTGTGAGAAAGACATAATCGCACTCGCTCACCTCCAGGGTTACCTGTGACACCCTCGCAATGACAAGGAGGCCCAGCGAAAGGGGGCCACGTACAGGGAGTTTGGATAATAACCTGACCGACCATTTGTAAGAAAGGAAAAAGGTGTTTTCACCTCTTATCTATCTCTCTCTCTCTCTCTCGAGCGCGCTCTATTTTTTGGATACTTTTCGACGTTTTGGAGTTCCCTTGGAGTTACCTGTGGGCTGCGATCGATCGGAGGATAAGCGAACCGAGTTACTCATCAGCTCTGCAGATCGTTGCATGAAACTGAGAGCGGGGCCGCAATGAGTCGGAGAACACGACGCTGGATTCTAAGAGTTTTACTTTGTCTGGGGATCGTTTATTTGAAAATTGGGTGAGCTGCGCCGGTTCGACTTCGCATTGATTTCTTTACTCTCAAACACCGGAGGACTTAAAGCGACGTACGGATGGGAATTTGTGAGCACATTGTGCTGCATGTGTGTGGTCATTTTATTATAAAAGATGGGGGGGGGGGGGGGGGGTTAAATTATCCGAGAGACACTCGCGGGAATTTGTTCATTATTATTCCGCTTTAAATGTTTGTAAAACTCAAATTTGCCTGACAATTAAAACTTTATTTAACTCAAGTATCTCATGGCCCAAATATCTTCTTGCAACATCTTTTAAAGCGGAACAAATGTCCTCGGGTAAATGCATTTTAAACATTTATATTTCATAACGGATTGACTACATATCACCAAACAATGAAAGTGGCTATTTTAGGGATTTTAAACGACTCGAACTAACGAACCAAAAATACCAGAATGGGGAGAAAATAAAGTTGTTCTCATTCCTCTACTCTTCCTTTCACAGTGGCTTCTCGTCGGTGGTGGCCCTCGGTGCGAGCATAATCTGTAACAAGATCCCCGGTTTGGCCCCCAGACAGCGGATTATCTGCCAGAGTCGCCCCGATGCCATTATCGTCATCGGAGAGGGAGCCCAAATGGGCATCAACGAGTGTCAGTTTCAGTTCAAGAACGGCCGCTGGAACTGCTCTGCGCTCGGGGAGAGGACGGTCTTCGGCAAAGAGTTGAAAGTGGGTATGTTGCTGTCTGTTAACTCTCCCCCGCAGATGTACACCTTGTTAATCGAACTCGCGGCTCTCCCGTGCGTCTTGTGTGCCCATTGTGCGTAAAATGCGCACAAATGCGGCTCTTTTGCGGATTTTCCTTTCGCCACAAAGCATTCGGATTATTAGCCATTTCTAATTTAATGTATGACCAATGTAAGTCACATTGACATGCATCCACATGGATGCTGTTAATCTCTGCACCTATAACGTATTCTGCATACGAAACGATCACCTGCCCTGCACACAAGAAGTCATTTACAGCAGGCCCAGTTTTGGCTCTGGACTCTCTTCATTGAGCAGAGCCTTTTCTACAAAAGCTATCCGCAGCCAGCACTGTAACAAAGCTGTTGTGAATGCTGGCGGCCTTTTCTTTTCAGCCCGGCGGAGTCTCCGGAGACACATTTTCACTGGTCTTTATCCCGTCCAGTGATGGGTGCCGCGGCTCTCACTGTGGGGACGTAGATCTTACCACGGGTATAAGTTACAGCGGTGCAGAGCCGAGAGGAAAGCAAGACCTGAACGTTAAAACTAAAAACTGGATGGAAGTTCTGTGGCTCATTTGTTGGTTACAATGGACTGTAAAGTAGATCAGATCTATCAAGGAGGTCGATACCAGGAACACTTGTAATAAAGGCCGCATAAAATGTTGTGTACAAACCCTTTAGATTATAACACATTTAATACATTCTGCCAACTTTTCACGCCAAACAAAGAATCCAAAACGCCCTTTTCACATAATGACTGGACCAGCTGTGGGAGAAAGAGGATTATCTCCAGTGGCGTTTGACAATCTGCTCCTTTATGAATCGGAGGTTTTCTGCCCATCGACGGTCCTGGTTTGCGTTTCAAAGGCGGGACTTGAAGTCCTATGGCGCTGGACAGCCATGCCAAATAGATTGGTTTCACTGATCAGATTAGCGTCGGGGCCCAGTGGTCGTAAATGAAGCCCATTGTTGATGCGCAGGCTCAGTGGAGCTGCGCCGCTCGCAATTGTCCTTAAAGCGAAGGAGGAGCGACCCGTGAAGTGACATAATCGCCCCCCCCCCCCCCCGGGGTGATGCAAAGGTGCATCAGCTTTCCGCCGTTTTGGGCCTCAACTGTGTTCGCTCTCAAACTTTTGTAGTTACACTGAGGAGAAACAAACATGGCAGACAGACCGGCGAACTGGCACGTCTAGTTCACCTCAGCCGGGCCACTCTCGTTTTAATACCTTCCACCTCGCATCACGAGGTGAGGAAGAATTCCTACCATCCCTTGTGCGGTGAACTCGCGCTCTCAGCAGCGCAAAGGGAAAAATGAACAACCGAGGGACACACCTTCTTTTTTGGCTCGGCGCCCGTCGCGTCTATAAAAAACGTCCACATTATTGACGCTTCAATATGACATTTCGTTGGGGTTTTTTTTTTTCTTCTTCTTCAATGGCGAGGACGCGCGCATCCGAGGCGTTCGCCAGAAAACATTCTGCACATCTGTGTTATAACCTGCAGTTAGATAATACATCGGAAAATGGAAGCATGCTGCTTATCGATCACGGCTGTGGATATTACCGTGTTCCCGTTGGCCTCCGAAGGGGAACAGGCCGCTTCGTTTAGGCATTAATTAAAGCTCCAAGTATCTGAAGGGATCGTCCGCATGAGTCGTGTCAGATTAGCCTTTAGTTATTTGCCGATATTTCCCTGTGCGTGTAAATGATTGGCGATGTGCACTTGGTGGAGATAACAGGCAGGATGAAGATTCTGACGTCCGTGCCTTATGAGTTTGCACAGAACGGGACAGTTTCCGAGCGGATCAATAGCCCCCCCCTCCCCGTCGACAGCCCTCTGTCTCAAACCGCTTTGTTGACTATACCAACCGGCAGCCGTCTTGGTTCACGGGCAGGACGGTTTCCAGGTCAGGTTTAGAGACACTGCCGCCCTTTAGTGAATATTCCAGCCAGACTGTGATATAAGCACACATACCGTTAATAAGTAATCCTAAAAAAAAAACTCACGTACTTAATGCATTTCCCCTTCGACTGGAGGAGGAACACATAAACTTTCTTTATTTCCAAAAGAAGCTCTTGCAACATTTTATTCATCCCCCACCTCCCCCTCTTTCCCCCCCCCCCCCTTGTTTCCGGCAGGTAGCAAAGAGGCCGCGTTCACCTACGCCATCATCGCGGCCGGGGTGGCTCACGCCATCACGGCGGCCTGCACGCAGGGCAACCTGAGCGACTGCAGCTGTGACAAGGAGAAGCAGGGCTTCTACAGCAAGGACCAGGGCTGGAAGTGGGGGGGCTGCTCGGCCGACATCAGCTACGGCCTCGGCTTCTCCAAAGTGTTCATCGACGCCCGCGAGGTCAAACAGAACGCCAGGACGCTCATGAACCTCCACAACAACGAGGTGGGGCGCAAGGTAAGTGATCAGCAGGGGAGGAGGTGGGGGGGGAGGGTGGGGCATGTCTCTCTGGTCGCCATGGAGACTTTATAAGATCCCGCCGAGGCACGAAGAATATGAGCAAAGACAACAAAAAGGTTAAAGCTTGAACTCAAGTCACGTTGGAAGGCCGCGATGTCGAGCCGGTTAGGGCCGTCGCAGTATATCCATCATGTGATAAATAAACTCAAACCGTATCTAGATGCGGGGGATACGATCAGCATCAGAATTCTAATGGCGGAGCGATGACCTGATGTCGGGACGGCAGTGGCGCCGGGACGGAACAAGCAGTGGAATAAAAGGCCGTTCTAAAGGGGAGAGCTGTGTAAGTGGGCCGGGTTCGATTACGACCCAGATCCCTGCTCTGAGGAACAGATTGTCACCGTGCACACAGTTTACCCAACGCACCCCCCCCCCCCCACCTGGCCGTGCACCACGGTTTCGGTTCCCAGGTTTCACCGTGGCGTAGTCGCACAGCCTCCACCTGCACGCCACGTTTCCGAATCGAATTCGTGGATCTTCAAGTAAGCATTTTAATTTACCTTCGATTCACCCCGGTGAGACGCCGCTGACAAAGGGTGCTGGTTCGACGGCTGTCCTGCGTGCACGGCTGCAGAGCGCCGCGGGGCGACAGAGAGACTCCAGTGAGTCTGGAGGCTGAAGGTTTGAGCGGAATAGTGTGTCAAACAGTCAAAGTGAGGCTGGAGCTGGTGAAGAACAGAGGAGCGGCTTCGCCCAGGAGAGTTTCTCTCTCGTCCTTCTGCGTCAAACAGGCCGATTCGCGCGGGCCCGAGGCGTCCGTCCCCTCGCCGGCTGAGACGGACCGTTTCCTCCGTTCATCTCGGCACCATGAATTCCAATCGGCTAACGTAGACAGCTAAACTGCCTCCTGTGGGAAGAAGACTCTTCTTGTGGATTCACCACGTTGCTTCTTCTTCTTCGTGTTCTTACTAAAAAAGGCCTCTCTGTTTTTGCTGGCCTCCCCGCCCCTCCCGACCTCCCCCCCACCCCCCCTCCTCCCTTATTTATGCTAACCAAAAAGGGGCAACGCTCCGGGTCCAGGACGTCGGGGGACAAAGCCTGTCACAAGTGTTGGTCACAGAACAACTGATGGATTAGCGAGTCGAAGCCGAGCTCGGGGCCGGGGGGGGGAGTTTGTTTTTCTCGGTTCTTGTTCACACGTCTGTTTTTTTCACGGCTTACTTGCCAAGAAGACGGACGCTTAAATATCTCGCCAGGAGGCCACGTCGCACACGCAACGTAGCGAGCGAGCGTTCCAACCGAAAGGGAAAAAACCCGCAATTGACCTTGTTGCCGGAGGAAATTCCAGTTTCAGTCAACGGCACTTCTCATTGTCATCGGTTCGGGGTTTAGCAGTAATCCCAGTCACTCGGCGCCTCGTACAGTCGCTCTTGACATTTGTGCGTTGTGTGTGGTAACTACACACACGGAGCCTGAAATCTGATACATTATTTGGGCTTCTGTGTGTACGGTATCGCACAGCAATGCGGCGGAGGCCGTATTTAATCCCCAACCCGCGGCGCACTCGTCTGTCACATTGTTATTACGCCGCACGTTTTCTTTTTCACGGGGTGCAGGGCAGGAAATGGGAAACCGACAGTTTGAAATCCACCCGGGGCTTTGGAATGAATTTGTTCAGCGGGTAAAATGATTATTATATTAAGTTGTTTTCTCTGCGTCCTCCAGGTTCTGGAGAAGAGCATGCGACTGGAATGCAAGTGTCACGGCGTCTCGGGCTCCTGCACCACCAAAACCTGCTGGACTACACTTCCCAAGTTCCGCGAGCTCGGCTACATTCTCAAGGAGAAGTATTCGCACGCCGTGCACGTGGAGCCAATCAAAGCCAGCCGCAACAAGCGCCCTAGATTCCTCAAGATCAAGAAGCCTCACTCCTACCGCAAGCCCATGGACTCGGAACTGGTGTACACGGACAAGTCGCCCAACTACTGCGAGGCCGACCCGGTGACGGGGAGCCTGGGGACGCAGGGCCGCGTGTGCAACAAGACCATGATGCAGCACATCGGCGGCTGCGACCTGATGTGCTGCGGCCGCGGGTACAACACGCACCAGTATTCCCGCGTGTGGCAGTGCAACTGCAAGTTCCTGTGGTGCTGCCACGTCAAGTGCAACACCTGCAGCGAGAGGACAGAGGTGTACACGTGCAAGTGAGAGCGGCGTCTCCTCGGGGGACGGCGGCGCGGAGTTCTGGCCGCTGGGTTCGCGCCGCGTCGCGCCGCGCACGGGAAGCTGGAGACGGACGAGCACCGCGCACGTGGGACGAGGGGCGGCAAACGCCGGAAAGGTGCCAAGCCGCGTGTGGACGTTTAGGAAGCGGCGTTGGCGGCGCGGATGAATTGTGGTGGATCGGAGGCTCTCCTGTAGCTCTGTGCTCCGAGCCGTTTGGGAATATTTAACATACTGTATGTAGAGAATGAAAATAATTAATATTAATTTATTCTATGAAAAAAAAAACTACTGATTTTGTCCATTACGGATGACTAAATGTTGGGTTGTTAGTTTATTAAAGCAATAAAAAAACGTGTCCACACTCTTGTTAACACACTGGATTAGAATTTGCCTGGAATAATGACGTGTTTTAGAATAATGCTGTTTGAGATGAAACCGCCGTAGGCCGCTCACATTGACCTCCTGACCCTCTCACGAGTTCGTCTTCCCTCGGTTTGCTGCTAGTCTGGAGAATCCCACTTGTCGAGGTCAAAGGCTGTACGCTCCACTTCCTTCAATGGTGCCGCTCACATCGACGAGACTTATTCAAAAACACCGGCACATTTTCCACTTTTGGTAAATATTGGTTCATAGAGTATATTTTGTAAAAGCCTATTTTTATATGAATGTCTTATTTATATCTTTTGCATATTCAATGTCAAGTTCTGAGACCTGTTTTTAAATCCCCGTGGAAAGAAAAGCTGATGTGTGTAAGTCGGCCCCTGCTGTCACTGCCATAGTTGTATATTGTAAGTGATAGAAACTGTTCCTTTGTGTCTGTGTTCAAACATCATACATGTTTACTGCGTTTCATGACTACTGATGGAATACAGGAGTAGAATAACACCAACGAGACTCGGTTCCCATTCTTTGTTCCACGTGCATGCAAGCCTCACTCCCATCGCGACAAGAGAAGGAAGAAGAAAGATGGAGACGGTTTAGCTTTGCACGGGTTGAACGCTCGGGACGGGCTGTAAATGGCGAGAGACAGAAATGACGATTGAAAAAGAAAAAAAAAATTGATATTGACTTTAACATGTTTTTGCCGTAAAACTGCCAGGCAGTAAATTAACTCAACTTCTAGGACTATAAATTCCCTCAATCGCTTTTTCTACAGGAAATAATTAACCGTTAACCGAGTAATTACCCAAACTTTCAAAAGGAGACAAATGTAAATCTTTATGAATGGTCCCCACGGGGGAGGGGGGGGGGGGGGGGCGAGGGGTGTGGGGGGCTTACATCATCATTAGACAATTATATGGACGACATCATATGGTCGCCATGGCGATAAATCAGCGCTCATCCCACAATGTGAGAGACGTCCTTTCAGTGGGGAAAGTTATTCAGGCTTAATCGAGGCCGCTGAACGTGTCCGAGGGGGGGCGTTTGTGCCCTAATGGCAGGGTACCGGGACGGGACTGGGACTGGGACTGGGGGGCCCGGTCGGCGCAGACTGCCACGGAGATGACTTGCTCAGTCGGGGGGAGTGGGAGCCTGTCAGGTGATCGATGACTCGCACATCTGCTTCATTCACGCCCGCGCCGCTTGTTGCTACAACAACTGCGCCGCGGCGGGGAAAATGCGGGGCGGCCTCCAACAAGAGAGGCCGGGAAATGTTAACGACGCCGGGGCCCGCCGTCGTTACGGATTCCGCTCCCATCGGGCCCCGGGGTGGTGGGGGAGGGGGGAGGGGGGGGGGGGGTGTTGACGGAAAACCTGCTTCCAATAATAATCTCCCGGGGATCGACGGCCTGTAGAAGATTTCACCTGCGCCGTTGGCGCCGTCGTGAATAGATTGGCCGCATTGGTGTGATAATCCGCCCAGAATAAATAGGAAATCGGGCGGGTGGGGGGTGTATGGGGGGGAGGGGGGGGTGTCTTGTGCTTGTCCGACAAAAGCTTTCAGCTTTCATAATATTGATACAAAAGAGTCGCGCAGAAGAAAAGGCAGCTGCTCCTAAAGCTGCGGTTAAACCCAAACTAGTGTTTTGTGTGTGAGACGCACGCGCGCACGCGCGCGCGCCGCATTGTCTCACCAGCGCACAACACGCACACCCTCGCGCAGTCACCATTTGTCACCCGTCTGCTTTCACATGCGGCGTTTCCAGCTTCCGGGTGGCACTTCTTTGCGCGGACACCTTCCCGCCGATTTTACGCCAACGCGCCGCGGGATTGCCGATGCGTGTTTGCGCGCAGCGTACGTGTCTCCCGCGGCGCAGGTCCTGGCTCCTGTAGCAGGTAATCCACCTGCAGTGTTTACCTGTCAGGTGCAAACAAACCCACCGCGGTCACTTCATCCCCGTTGAGTCACCGCCGCCTCCTTTGATATCGCAGCCTGTGTGTCAGACACCCGTCAGGATCACCGAGGCGATAATTATACTCTTAGCCGTGTTTCTCCATAAACAGCACCGGGCCGTGCCAAGGTGTTGGGGGGGGGGGGGTTATATGCGTGTTTGCTGGGAAGCGGGGTTGCGTTGCCCTTTGGAGATTTGTTCACAAGAACACAAACACACACAGAGAGAGAGAGAGAGACACCAACACACACACGCTCCCCCGTCACCTGCAGGGGTTGCAAATTGGTGGTAGCAGTAGATTTATGGTGGGCTGTCTGGCTGCTCGCTGTGTTATTACTGGAGGCCCTCCGCGGCTCCTATCGGCCCCCGTGGCCCGTTAGATCGGGGCGGCGCGGCTCTGCGCGCGCTCCAGCCGGCAATTTGCGTCAAGGCCAAACGATGAGTCTTTTAAACACGCATCCGTGCAAATTTTTTATCATTAGATCGGCCTCGACTGCAGCGGGGATCAGATTTATGATGCAAAAGATTGGTTGAGGCCATATTGTGGATTCGTCAACGTCAAACTGCAGCGTCATGCAAAGGGGGGGGGGGGCCCGTGCGCGGAACCGCGTGTTCCCTTTGGCGCAGAAAATACCACCAATGAAGAAGGAAATTTTGTTTGTGCGCGCGCGTGTGTGTGTGTACCTTTTTGTTTCAAAAGCCTCCAACGATTCACTCAAACAAGTGGACAGCACTAAAGACAATAATTTGAAGGTGGGGGGGGGGGGGGGTTGGGGGCGTTTTTCTTCTCTCCCCTTCGCTCTCCCTGACCATAAATCTTCTGACACATGATCGTGTCAGTCATACTTTTGTTTTTGCTCTGGTTGGGACATGCACGAGCACCTGAGCGCCGCGCAGTAAATTGCAGAGCACCAGCTCGTCTTTATGTGATTCCACAGATACTGCACGGCCGCAGAGCTCATTCATGCACTCTGCTAACACAGCGCTGTCTGAGGCCCCGCGATGGAAACCGCAGATAGCAGACAATATCCACTCCCCTCAAGAGGACAGGGGGGGGGGGCGTCTATCTCACTTCCTACGGTCTAATCTGATATTGCAGGTAAACACAATGGCCGAATTGGATTTTTGGAGAAGCCCTCGGGGGCGATTTGAGGCGACGTACCGGCTCGCTTAACTTAACTTAACTTAACTTCCCTCTGAAGGCGTCTGAAACACGCGGACGTTTGCATCCGAGAAAGCGGGAGACGAGAAACTCTCGCTGCGCGCGTCAAAGGCGCGCCTTTGATGGTGTTGTATCTCCCAATGATCTGAGAGGCCCCATATGATACTTTTCCTTTTGTTTTTTTCCGAGTGGTTTTGGAACATGGAGGGCCCTCATACCTGAACCCCCCCCCCCCCCCCCCCCCCCCTCCTCCTCCTCCTCCTCCCCCTCCTCGCCCTCACCCCTCCCTCCTCCTGGAAGACGTCACCTGAGCCAAGCTTACAGTAATCCCTCAGCGTCTCTCTTTCGTCCTGACGCGGGATGTTTGGAACAAAAACACCAAACTCACTACAACCCCCCGTAAGACTCGCTGATCTCCTCCGAGCGGAGCCCCCCCCCCCCACGACGGAGCCGGCATCTCCGCTCCTCCATTGGATCCCTTCCCGACGGCGTTGGCAATGACAAACGGCAAGCGGCCTCGGTTATGAAATATTTCCTCACCGAAGCGAGGACGGGGACATAAGCGAAGCGAAACCTGAAGGTTCGCCGTCTGTCAATCGACAAAAGGGGGGAAGGCGCGCAAACATGTAAACAACTGTGGAAGGTGTCGCGGATTCCAAGCTGCCGTCTGGTAGCTGAACAGCTCACGGGGAGCTGCAATGAATTCTCTCCTCTAGCATCTCCCGACCTGTCCAGGCACGCTCCTAAATGTATCATTGCATGAAACAATTTGAGCTGATGCTGCCAGTTTAAATAACTAAACCATGTGGTCAGAGCTATTATGCCATTAATCTTCTCCCCCTCTCCACTCATGCTCTGCCAGGAGATGGAAACACCCTCACCTTGCACCCGAAAGAGGTAAAGAGATACCCGAAAGTTCCTCTTTTGATATGTATCCCACAATGCTGGTGACAAAAGTGTTTTGAAGCCGGCGAGCCGCAGACCTTCTCAATCACGTCATCTTTCCTTTCATTCGCTTCTGCTGGATTGAAACGCAAACCCCCAGCGAAGACGCGAAGGAATGCCAAATAAATATGTTCCTGCACTGTTGCAATCGGTGCGTTTGGGTCACAAAGGGGCCGATTGCGCCCCGCCGGCGTCGTGAACTCTAATAACCACTTGAATAAAGTTTGGCTCTCTGTAAATAGCAGCCAGTGTTGGCTGTAAACAGGGCGGAGATGTCTGACACGTGGTGTCTGAGGTCGTTCTCTTCGTTCCTCCGCACGCATTTTCCCACCCGTCACTTATTCCACTACGCGCCATCGATGTTAAGTTCCTGATCCGACCTTTTCAGAGGGAAACCAAACTGGAGGGGGGGGGGGGGGGGCAGCGTGACCTCGGGAGTCGGCGACAGTGCTAGATGAGGCCGTGACAGTGCTAGATGATCCCCCCCCCCCGGTTCAGCGCGGGGTCAGAGGTTTGTCTGTGGGGCAGAGGCACCCAGCTGGACGCGCTGCTCTGAGGTCAGCTTCAGTGATGGTAATGAGATAAAGAATAGAACAAAAGGGGAAACGGGTGAAAGAGGGCGACGGAGGGGACAGGATTTCACTTTCACTCGCCTTTAATGATTTTGTGAGGCTTTATACCTACAGTACGTTGATTTATGGTTATTGCACTGTTGTGTCGCCGTCATTGTCTTTGCAATACAGAGCACAGGCAATACAAATGTTTTCTTTTTCCTTCCGTGGGACATCCATTAGCGGGCGTCTCTCTCTTGGCCTATAGTGAAACGCAGAATCAATGGGTAGTGACTCCTGATGCCGTGCCAACACCTCAATGTGTTCCCGGCAGGAAGTCTTTAGATTTCGTTTCTCTTTCACAACCCGGAGAAAAGACCCCGACAGCGGCGCAGAAGCGCACACCGCCTCTGGTCGTCGCCACGAGAAGCCTCCGCACCACATGATCCGCAGTGCGATCCGATGTCACCGGCGACTCCTGAACCAAAGCGGCCCGAAGCGTTTGTTCAGTTCGGCGCGGAAACCGCCGGCGATCGCTCGCGTCCCCCAAAAAACGCCGCTGCTCGCAGAAGGACGGGTATCTGGTGACAGAAACTGACATGAGGTGGAATCGGTTCCCCGCGTTGTGGCCGGTGGTTTGAAGGCTTCTGCTTAGACGACACTTGCAGAACGGGTTTAGAAAATTAGGAGGCATTCTTCAAAAAAAGCGATTGTTGATCATTCCGAGGCGGCCTGATATTATTAGTCTCTCACATGCACAATCCAAGTTTAATGTGTAAGATTTGTTTTGTGTGTTTAATGATGTGTGAATCATGACACGGGGCCTACTGGAAAGGCTTAGTTAGTGGCCTCTGAAGTCCCTGCTATCAGTGTACCAATGTCCGGGAATCGGTCCAGACCGGACAAACATCATGCCGGTGATGTCGATGCTCAGGACGAACCGATGTGAATCTGAAACAAGTGTGACTCAGTTATCCAGTGAAGCGTCACAGCGACATCAGTAGAGAAGGCAGAGTAGCAGTCAGGGACCGGCCTCAAAGATGTAACGTCATGGGATCTCACTCCGAGAGGTTATATATTAAAAAAAAAAAGGAAAAGAGTCAGAATGTGACAGGTTCACCGGTGCTCTAATGACAGGTTTATCTTGAAGGGAGACAGAGACAAACATTACCTCAGAGCGCCTCCACTAGTTGCTGCTGCTGCAGACTTGCCGCACAGCCCCGAAGACAGCGTCGGTTCACCGAGTCTGTTCCGATCTGTCCCGGGGGGGAAATTCCTTTCTAGCACTGTCCCTCTCTGCGGCAGACTGCAGTTGTCAGTGTTGGGTCACGTGATGATGTATTTGTGTGTTTCAGATGGGGAAAAAAAAAAAATTCCTCCCACCGTGAACACATGCGAGGTTTTGAGAGGCCTCGAAAACCCCACGAAGACGGGACGCGCGGGACAAAAGGAACGGACGGCATCGAAAAGCCCAGAATCAACTGTTCACCTCTGTCCCTCACAAAGGATCACGTTCTAGAGCATAAATCACGCTTTGTGCAAGCGGGGTGATTTCAAGCAGGGCGGTTGGCTGTGACACCCCCCCCACCGTGTTAGAATCGGACCAACGGCTGAAAGGGAAACGACGGCAGCGAGGTTCTGCTGATAGTGAGTGCTTAGATGAACTGTACAATGCAGGAGAGACTCGGTCCCTCCTTTCACAAGCTGCGTCAAAGCCAGTCGGGCAGGTTTTCTGTAATTACATGAAAAATGGCTTTGGTCCCTCCGGGGTTTCGGCCACATCAGAGACAGAAGCCGTCTCTCTTTTCATGCATATGCATACGTACAGCGTACAGTAAATGCGAATGCCGCTTCCATCGCAGCAGGCACAGCAATTCGATTGACTGCCGTTCTTAAGATACGAAATGCAAGAGATTATAAACCATCGTCAAGTCAAATTTCAATTATCAGATCTGTCAGCATCACGAAGTAAACTGCGTATAAACTCTGCCACTGGCATCCCCGTGGTTTATTCTCAAAGCCTTTCATGATTTGTGTGAAATTGTGCGAGATTCCTCCCTAAATCCCGGCGATCAATCAAACCCTTTGGAAAAAAACAAGCCTTGGGCAACACATTCAGGAAAACCCCTGCAGTTTCAGGAGCCGTGGAGGAGAGGATGAACCCTCCTCCCCTGGTTGAATTCATGATTAAGCCCCATGTGTGTCGACAAAATCAATATTTTGCTCCGCACAACAAACAGGCTAATTGCGAGTCACAATATGGGCTAACGAGGCGGATCTGCAGCCCAAACAGATGCGGTTGTGAGGTTAGGATGGATCTGGGCGAGAGCAGAATCTGTCGGGAGCTCAGCGGCCTGCCAGACGCTTCTGTATCAACACCTCCTTCATCACCTGAAGAGAGAGTCGTCATGCCAACTGTGACAGTAATTCCCCTTGAGAGGGCCACACTGACAGAGGGGGTCGCCCCGGCACGGATGGGTGGGATCGACTGAGTGAGCGTGGTTACATTTGGTTAGGTTTCTTTCTGAGAATCCTCCCGGGTACGGGAGCCCTTGTCGGGCCAATGTTTGGACTCCCTGAATTTATGCATTCAAACGAAAAGAGGAGCAGCACATTCCTCCGCGGTCCCGTGCCAATAACTGCCCCTGGCGAAGTCTCATTGCATGCTCAATGCAAGGGCTGACGTGACGTAATCACAACCCTCCTGCATTGACGCCCCGGGAGCAAGAACGCGAGCAAAGAAAACAGCTCTTTACGTTTCACAATTGCTGGTAAGCAAGCAGGTGTTTTTTCTCGTTCAACGTTTGCAGATTTGTTCAAGTAATAGCTGTCGTCGTCAGGCACGGCATGAGGAGATTCTGATGTAATAGGAAAATGGAAGTCGCCCATAGAAATCTGTGATAACTGGATCAACAGACACACGGGGGATCTGTACAATTTGAACAATAGCTATTGCAACTGTCAATTTCATCCGTTGTCGGAGGCCGGAAGCCAATTAATCAAATCACATCGTTTCCCAGCTTCATATCCATTTGTACTATTTCTGTGCTGTGTTTTTTACACAGGATGCCAAACACACCCCCCCCCCCCCTCCCCTTCACGCTTTCCTTGAAGCATCAACGTGCCACAGCAGAGTCCACAGTTGTATGACTATCGCACCTCGAAGAGGGAAAAAAATGCCTTTAGAAATAACAACACATGAAGCCAGCTCATTACGCGAGGGACACAGTTTTTTTTCTTTCCTCCAAAGCAAGCCTCGACTCATTATTCATCATTACACCTCTGCCCATTGCTCACGCATTCCGTAAGCTGGTTGGAGAGCCAGGTGGTTTGTGTGGATTTGCCAGCTGACGGGATGTCAGTTATGAAGAAACGCCTCCCGTGCTTTGGACCGCGAGGAGATTAGCGCAGATTTATTGGTGCAGTCTTTCAAGGACACAAAGCGATCACGTGTGCACGCGAGGGACGCAGTCAACAAGACTTGTCTGTGTCGCTAAGCCGGATGCTAGCATGTTGATGTTCAAAATGTTTTACCAGCTTAGCTTAGCGTATTAGCGCGCTGACATTTTGCTGGGTTAACGCTCAACACAAAGCACCGCTCAGGTATTCTGCCCTAGTGTTGTACAAAGGACCATTCTGACCTGGTGGTCAGGCCAGATGAAAGGTCAAGGGGTCACAGTTCGTCTTGTAGGACTGTGTGTGTGTGTGTGTGTGTGCGTAAGTGTTGCGGCGCTGTGTCACGCCCCTCCGCGTCTGATCCCGGCTCCCAGCGCACCCTTCAGTGTCTGAACGACACGCGAGAAGGCTTGTAGTCACGTAACTTACCCTCTAAACCCATCCGTGGTCATTTTAGACCCTTCAGATAAAGATTGGAACAAAACCTCAGCGGGCGGGAGGCGAGCGAGGTCGTCAGGGGTCAAACGAACACACAACCTCGTGCTCTGTGTTCGTGCTCCAAAGTTATAATTATTACATATTTTCCATTCAACATTCCGTCAGAGTCTACTTTGATTTCCATTTGGATTGCGTTGTCTCCCGGAGGGTTCAACAGAGATTAAGGTTCAGACAGAAGGGCACGAGGTGAGTCCCAAGCAGGTGGTCACACGCAGGTAATCATACCAAGTAGAAAACCCGTGCTTAGAAAACTTAGCGAAAGAGCAACAGGGGTAGAACAAAAACAGTGGCTGGGAAACCGGGAAAACAATGGAGTCCATAAACGGTGCAAAATCAGGGGCAGGTGAGTAACTCAGGTGAGTAACTCGGGTGACGTGCGCATAAACAAAAAA
Organism: Gasterosteus aculeatus; assembly: GCF_964276395.1. NCBI lineage: Eukaryota > Metazoa > Chordata > Actinopteri > Perciformes > Gasterosteidae > Gasterosteus > Gasterosteus aculeatus. The sequence continues at coordinate 3,204,508 of NC_135689.1, forward strand.
GAGGAGGGGAAACACAAAGAAGGGAAGTCAAACAGAACATGCCACGTGAGAAGTGAACCTACAAAATAAAACAGGAAAACAATGGACACATAAGACAGAAAAAAACACAACTGATGTGCTCTGCGGAACGGGTGACGACAAATAACAAAGGCGGAAATGGGCCCCCGGACCAGAAGGTGACGTTGTGTTGTTTGAATTGAAGCGATGCGCAGGGACCCAGACAGGGTGTGGCCTGGGGAGCGCGCTCGCCCCGGGACCCCCGGGGCGTCTAATCGTAGCACGCAGGAGACAAACGCGGCCGTTCTGGTTCCTCTGGACCTCTGCGGTCCGCCTCCGTCACAGTTTACTGGCTGAAGTTTCCGTTGGGGTTCTGTGGGATGAATCACAAACAAATGCAATTGTTTCAGAGCGCCAAGATTTGAATTCTCATCAAGCAACTTTGGAATAATTTTGAGTCATCGGCTCCTGTGGGAACAAGTGTGAAGATAACCCATTCAGGAAGCCCATATTAGAGTCAATGAGGCAGGCGAAGAGCGAAAACACGGAAAACACAGCCCTGCAGGGAAAAATACTCACGTGAGAAGGAAGCTGGAGACCGGTTGAATGGACTGCCGTGCAAAAGCGGAAAAGGTCGCGTTATTAAACACGAACGGTACCGGAAGAAAATGCACGTGGGTGTTGTTCTTCGCGATGCACCTGGAACGCGATTTAGCCGCCAGGGACGAGCTTTTCTTAGGTGAGACCCAACATGACCTCTTGTGTAAGGGGTGATACGTCTCACTGAGAAAGATCTCCTGCCCGACCCGAACTGACCCCAAACTGGGTTGATTTTGAATTTGAATGGCGACTCCTCTCCAAAACAGCGACCTTTGCTCCGTCCAAAAAACGACACGTTGGGGTCACATCCCGCCGGTTGCCTGGCAACCTCACGGTAAACCTCACTAAAACACTTAATAAATGACTGCGTGGGGCCGAGGAATGTCATCCAACGAGAAAAGAAAGCTAAAGAGTGTTTATTACTGTTTATTTTGGTCCACTTAATTGACCCTTCTGTAAGCCCCGCCTCCTTCTGCTGCTCCTTTGAGCTGTCAGAGCTACGCTACCATGGCAACCACTGACTGCACACTGACTGGGGAAACACAATCTCACGTTTTGGGTAAAGCAGAACAGTGACTTCACTGTGAAGCGGGTTAAATAAATACTGCAATTCAAACAGATCTGAAGCAAAAACAGAATCAAAAAGATGAAAAGATTGAAGCAATAACCTTCAGCTCACACGCGTTGCCTGTGGGTGGTCTTAATAACAATAATAATAATAATACAGCTGTATATAATAGGAGTAAAACATTTTAAAACATCCTAAACGCTAAGCTGTAAATAAATAAAACCAAGCAAATAGCGACACACACAGTCATACGTTTGAGAGGTGGGTTGTGATTTGAATGAGGAGAGGTCAGTGCAGTCTCGGGTGAGTTTGGGGAGAGCGTTCCAGAGGGAGGGGGGGGGCTCCGTCACCCCGCTGCCTGGTCCTGTGGGGGATGGATAGGAGGTTGGCATCAGAGGAGCGGCAGGATGGAAGGTGATGGTGGAGCAGGTCGGTGACGTAGGAGGCGGCCTGATGATGGTGTGGGGGGGGGGGCTTTGTGAGTGACGAGAAGGATTGGGGAGGATTGGGGAGCCAAAATTGGAGAATCTGTAACTCCGCTCACCTGGAGAAGGTGGGCAATGGCCCGCATGCATCTGGGGGTGTAAATCACTGCAGCTTTTATTCTCCTTCCTCCATTGAGGGAGCCGAGGGTCTCTTTCAAGGCCCTTTAAGGTGGTATTATTTCTTAAACCAACTGCACAAACTCCCACTTTGTCATGTAGCTGTACTGTCCTAACGCACCTTATGAGTGCCTGTTTCATGCCTTCCTGGAAACGATTCAAAGCTCAATCGAGGGGAAACAACAATGATAGTTGTGTTTCTGCTTTTGCAGCCCATTTTGTCGTCTGGTCTGAGTGCAATCGGATGTTTTCAGGGTTCTCAGCAGATTTGCAGACCGCGGTGCAGAGCTTCACTGGCAGGGAATTGTTGGCTCAGAGCTGCCCTCTGTGTGCATACCTGTGCTTGTGCACGAGTCTCCGCATGCGTGTGTGTCTGTTGCGTGCGCTTCGGCGTACAATGTCCAAACAGGGCAGAAGATGTGAGCGTCTGGTGCGTCGGGACCTTGATGCAATTTTCTATATACGCAAGCATGGCATGCATGAGATGTAAAACACAGCTTTATTTATTGCCAAAGGAATGTTCTTAGCAGCATCTGAAATCAGCCCTCATCTTCCATCACTCAACACCACTTTCATACTCTCCCTCGAGCGTTGGAAACTTCAAGGAATCGGCATTAAAGGTACACTTCCAGAGTGAAAACCTGACTTCTGCCTCTTTATGGCCGATGATTTCGATCAAGGAAGGCCTCCGGTTCATCTCAGATCCTCTGAGTGCATTAAAGGAGACGAGACTTCTCTTTTAAATCAGGCAGAAAGGAATGCACATTTACTCTCAGCTCGCCTTGGGGCCTTAACCTGCACCCAACATGTTTTTGGTGCGCAGAGAAGAAGACTAATGGCACCTAGTGGGGGCTCCTACATGCATACAACTGCATCATAAAAGTCTCCGGTAAGAATGTATTTATATTTTATGGTTTAATATACAAATGATTTACGGATTGCAAACAGCGATGATAATAATAAAAAGTCTTCTTTGTATCACATCTGTAAATGTGTGTGAAATTAAAGGACAACATGACGTTTTTTGCTTTGCAATTGCTGTCATGTTATTGTTATAAATTACCCCGTAATTAGTGATTATCTGTGGAGATTTGATGCTAAGCTCCCAAAATGCAGATTCCTTTTTTCCTGCGCTGACTTTATAATCCTTTAACGGATCTGTCCTTTCATTTTGAAGTCAAAAGGCACCGTCATTCCCTTGTTGTGTGTTGGTGTGCGGCGGAACACGTGAATGCAGGTGGAGGCATGAGAGCGCCCGTCCACTTTTTATCGAGCTGTTTTTACTGCGCGACACTTCTGTCGGTTTCACCGGCGCGAAAGAATCCTGACCCACCAAGAAGAAACCCAGGAACAACACCAGAGATACTTCACTCGGGCCCTTTGTGGTGAACTCAGCTCTAACCAAAACATTCACAGCTCAACTGATCCTCTTGTGGAGGCTGTGAGTGAGATAGAGGAGGCACGCAACCTTCCTGCAACTGTCACTTCTCTAATGAGCCTTCACACGCGGAGAAGAAAAGCAGAATAATGAGAGAGTATCTTAATGAAACAATGTCGAGGGTTTTTCAAATTGGGATTTCCCTCTCTCATTAAGGACTCATAACTAAGAGCCCGTTCCCAACGGATTCATCAACCACTAACCTGTGCCAAGCCAAAGGTGGATTTCGCAATTTTGCACACACGTCAATTAAACTCAAATCTATTCATGGGAATATTGAAAATAACAGGGAGACAGACGCCGTGCTTTCAGATCAATGATGCCACCTCTAAATGAGCAAAAGCCCCGACGACAAAGGTTGAAAAGCTTCCTCGGCTTAAGGCCTTAACCTTAATAGTGGCACTGCGGGGACACAACATAGAATTAAATGTAATTATAAAAAAATGTTTCCAACCCACGAGGTGCCTGTGAGAGCTGTGTTTGTTTCACACAGCCCGTCCCCCCCCCCACCGGGAGAGAGGATATGGCAGTGCTTTTCATACTGGCAGCTGTTTGATGAGACCAACAGCGCTCCTTAGCTGAACCGTGTAGCCGCCGGTCTGATCCACAGCGCTCATCAGATTGAAAGGAGACGCCTCGATGCTCTGCAGGCTGCTTCCACTGAACTGTCCTCACAAACGCTGCTCGCTGGCCTTCATTTCTCCTCTCGGGAAGAAGACAACGCCAACGAATGGGAGCCCCCGTGTGTTACAGTAGCTGGGACATTATCGCTGTTGCAGCTGCCACAAAGGGGGGGGGGGGAATTTGTAATTTCGAAGGGCATCTGATAGCGCTTAGATTGGTTGTGATAGTCTTCTCTGCAGTGCATTGTGGGAAATAACAGGGAAAGTAGAGGGGCAGAATTCCCCAGACGGATGCAGGTGAAGCGAGCACGGCTCTGTGTTGTGGGTGATCAGAGTGATCAGAATCATAGATGACTGATAACGGAGGTGTGGTGGTGTGTAAGTCTGTGTGTGTGTGTGTGTGTGTGTGTGTGTGTGTGCGATCTGAGTGACTGCACAACAAAGAGTCTGAATGGATTTAGTCAAAGCTCCAACTCTGATGCAGCTGCATTCCTGGGGGTTTATGATGTGAAACACCAAAGGGAAGGAAACAATGATCACATTCATGGGTTGTCATTTTCTGCACTTTTATCTGAGGAATTTGTTGAGCGTTTTTTTTTTTTCTCCCCCTTTTTTTTTCATAACGTAATGCGTCCACCTCATCCAAAGCGGCCCTTTGTTTGAAGGCTTTGTTTTAAAAGGTTCGACCTTATTCTCACTAAGGAGGTGTGGTACCTCTGCAGTAGCACCCATACTTGCATAAAATGTAAGGATGCACTGTAGTAATGAACATAGAACAAAAGTATTAAATGTGCATCACACAATCATGTGATAATTTGAATTGAATAATAACTTTTTCACATTTTTACTCAACTTGGGTTTTGTGAACAAACTGCTTTTGTCACCGATGACGGAGCAGCATGTAATTTACTGAAACAACATATTCATCTTTTTTTAGGAGATATTGGAGAAAGATTAGATGTCACATTTTGGGGGGGAATGAAAGCTTTTATTTCTTATTTTCAGAAACTTTGTTTTATGTCACATTTTGATGTTCTGAATAAATGTATTGCCGTTGGTGATCAGCCTCACATGTCACGAGTTCGATATTTGCTTAGAAAAGGTACATCGCAGCAGAATGCAAATGTCACTTAAGCTCACCAAAGACCAAACATGTAAAAATAACCCATTAAAATGAAAACAGAGGGAAGAAAACCGACATAAATGATGACTCATTGCCAGGTTTCAAGACTCATTCCAGCAGCATTCTATAATATCTTACAAAGGGAAGAGCAGGAAGCCACTGAATGTGGTTCTGTGGTATTGGTCATCCCAAATCTCTCCACCAAATTGTACCGAAACAACATCCCCCACCTCCAACTGCAACACCACGCCGTTGGCTACGTTGTCCTCAGGATCTTCAGCTGTGGTACCACTGTCACCGCTTGCGACTATGAAATCTTCGTTCTTTACAAGTCTCATCAATGTAGCGCTTTCAGTGTGTGCTACATGGCCAGTAAAGCTGAAGTAATACAGCGCTCTTACTGCTGCAGTGAAGTAGCCTAAAACCAGCAGAAAAGAACAGTCACAACTGGTAGAAGTGAAGAAGATGGCCGACTGGCCAAAAGAGGAACTATCAGACTACCTGTGATTGGGTTGTAGTGGTTTCCAATGTTAGTGAAGACATTTCTGTAGACGAGTGGCACGAAAACATCAGTGCCTGTGTTCCCTTCACCCGATTCCAGAAGGGAGGCAGAAAAGGCCACTTTCCCCACTGTGGCAAAGTTAAAGAGCACACAATCATTTCAGAAGGAGTTGTTGTACACATGTTCTCAAACAAGCACAGAAAAACGACACAAAGAGGCAAACATTTACCTTCATTCAAATTCTGAAGTTCCTGCAGTGCAGCATCTTGTCCTGGATTGATGACAACCATTCATACCCAGATGCACACAAACCATCTCACAAACCGTCAAAGCTGCAACCTGAGAAGCTTTAATATGGCAGCAAAGACATGTTTCCTATGTAAAGACCAATGGTCTTGTCGCGAAAACGAGGACCGGTCCTTTGGGTCCGTCTGAACTTTTGCCACGGATTGTACTGTTGGCTGATCTCATCTAATCTTAAGGGCCGGATCCGACAGACGGCGTTCGCGGCTTCTTCTTTTATTGAACCTTTAACTTCCTGATGTTGCTCCAGCTCTTCCAGGTGGGTTTCATCGGCTGTCAGTCTTTGCTGTAGAGTGCTGAGCTTCTCCTGGGCAACTGCGAGCTCTGCGGTTTGATCCGAAGTGACAGAAAAATGTGACAAAAAAGTGGAAAACATGCAACAACAAAAAACGACGTACCTCTGTCATGTTTGTCTTGTTTGCAATGTGATTACCGTCATTCACTGTCTGCAGTTCCTCTGCCAAGCTCTCAGCAGCCGTCATCCTGGCCTCCATGGCTGCAACAAGACTGCTGGTGTCATTTCAGCTCCATTACGTTGTTATGAGGTGAGTCATTCATTACAGAGTACCTGCGTTCGCCATCTCCAAGGCCTCCACTACGCTCTCAGCAGCTGTTACTCTCTCCGTCAGGTACCTCAGCTCCACTTTCTGCTCCACCACCGTGTCTCTCAGTTCCCTCAATTCATCCCAGATGTCTTGCAGAGGCAGCGGCCCTTGTTCTCCCACATCGGGTTCTGCGCCGGGACTCGTCTGTGTCTGAGCTGCGCAAAGGTGGCCGAGTATCCACACCAGCGAGAACGCCGAGGAAGTCTTCATCTTCATGCTGTCTGAGGGCAGCCGTGCACTGGATCGGAGAGTTATGGATGCATGCAGGGTCAGATGTGTCAGGTGGGGGCCCGGGTGGGTCCATCAGAGCTGTGGGAAAGCACAGCTGTACCTTTGAGTAACGTGGCAGGTGGTGCAGATAAAAGGACACAAACAGAGGGAGCCGTCGCAGGGACTTAGAACACTTAGACAGTGGTTTTCTGCAGTCGCGACAATTTTTCCATGTAGCTCAATTGCATTCTGTTATTAATCCAACAGCTTTTTCAGACTGGACTGCGTTCTTCCAACAATGGTGGAACCCAAAGCATATAAAAACCCATTTCGGGCCAATCTGTAAATCGAATCAGACTACACTTTCAGTGCATTTTCCTAAGTAACCAGTTTTGCTGATTGTGTTCGGGCAAAGTGTGAGTCAGAAAGTTCCCGCCGCCCTCCCAGTACCATGGAAGTGAAAAATATACTGAAACTATAAAGAAACTCCTGCATGTCACTGCTTACCAGTCATATGATGAAGCTCCATCCACGTCTGTGCAAAATGTCATCGCTTTATGTCGCTATGCTGTTACACATTTGTGTGGACCTTTCACAATATTAGCATTAGCATTCAAGAGTTTCTTTGGGAGGTCACAATGACCTTTAACCTCCAGATTGAAATGACCGCCTGTGTCGAATAGAGGAAGTCAGCATTGCACCGCTTCCCTTTACACAAATGGGATTTTTCTATTGGCCTTTGGATTACTGGAGAAAATACGCTCTACTGGTAACTTTAATGCTTACTGATGTAGTTTTGGGACTCTATTTGAGGACATTCCCTTGAGGCCTCCACAAGAAGCTAAAATGTGTATTTGCATGTGTATTTGCATCCAAGCACAAGACAGATCACCGTCGTGTTTGATTGAACCGTGCGAGAGGAGAACCGACCTGCCAAACACACCTTTGCAGTGGCACTGTTCCAACATGATGAGATTTTCCACTGGGGCTCTTCTCTTTTTTTTTGCGGTTGCCGTCAGCCAGAAAAATTGCAATACGTCAGGTACGAAGTTGTTTTCCAGAATCAACTGGATCTGGAAATATGTTAAACACCTTGAGTGCAGGCTGGCATCCTTGGAGTTATTGTGAAGAGCTGCAAACAAGACCATTACCTGGGCGTGTTGCTTGTGAGTCATAAGCGTGTGCATCAGTGACAAGTTAGACAATTAGACGGAAATAACAACAAATCAACCTGTCGCGACAGAAAAAGAAAAAATAGATCTAGAAGCTTATAAAGTGCGGTGAGAGACATGATTTACGACGATTGCTTATTAATAAGAATATTGAGCTGCCGTCGGTCAAAAATCAACTGCTCGCCGCCTCACGCGCCCTGATTCACACCCGTGAAACACAATGAGAGCATCAAACTAAGCACGACGGATTGTTGAATTGTTGAAGAATGCGTGCGACACAATTTTCTCACAATGCCGCTCTCACTTTTTATCCTATGAAGTCTTAGAGGTTGTTTGAAAAAGACTTTGCTGTAGGGGTGAACACAAACAAATGTACACATCCCACAGAAGTTTGAAAGAAGAGGTTTTTCTGGAAGGAGAACACAGGGTTTTTCTCCCCTGGTGCCGGAGGGGGCAGAGATAAAGAGAGTAATAGTTAGACTGCGGTCACATCGGTATGCAGACAGTCATGAAAGCAGCACAGTGCCTGTTGCATCTTGCAAATTCATTTGCTGAATATTGTGAAATTTCACCGTTTAAATTGGGGAGGCCCTTCTTTTTTTGATCACAACTGAAGGGATTGGTGGGGGGGGAGGGGGGGTTGGATAAACACAAATGGTTTGGATTACAGATGATGTACCGATATAGTCTGGTCTGATCGGGGCGTCATCAGCTTCATCAACATCATCATCATCAAAGGGGAAAATTTAATTGTGATGTCTAGATACTGAGAACTGGAAAATGGCACCAATAATTTAGTAAGAACTGGTAAATATCAGTTTGAACTAAAGGGCGCGCCCTGCATTAACTCTACAATGTGTATTTCTGTTCTCGACACAGTATTGTCTGATTTTTTTTAACTGGATTGTATTCGTCAAGCAGCCTATGCAAACGCATCCGTGGTCCCTTATCTGCAAATTTACCAGTCGTTCAACGGTCCACTCAGAACGAGGCGAGAGCCTCCACCCACGTGGTGCTTTGAGCTTAACGTGCTCACAATGATGATGCTATAGATGCTGATGGGATTCTCCCATAGGAATAACTAATAGATGTAGTAATTTAGAATTATACATATATATGTATTCAATAAATCCCTTCATTTATTCCTTCAGTAAACATTGGTCTCTATATCTAGTTTCTCGTCTTCTTCGGCACACTACGATGTTTATTCAGTAAATTATGGTCCATTCAGGGTCAAAGACCATACAGCAGTATGCTTTGGGGTGGGGGGGCTCCTGTTGTCACTATCGCTGCTTGTCCTCTCTGAGCGTATTTTTCTTTCTTACGACTTATATCCTTTCATAACGTGTTTTCGGTTAATGAAAGCTACCTTGAGCCCTTTTTGGTCACCTGTCTCTGTCTGTGTTGTACATACAGAGAGTAAATAACAGGGTTTTGTTGTGTGTGAAGAGTCACGCATGCCGACGATGTCTGGCGTCACATTGTGTCACAAAGCCAAAGCATCGTCTGCAGCTCCCCTCCCATTGGTCAGGGCAACTGCTTCCAAGGTGTCGACCTGTGATCGGGAACTCTGGAGAGGAGCCTCCCCTCGGGTCGATCCGATCCGGCGGGGATGAGCCTCTCTTTCCTCCGGGGGGGCGCCTAATCTCTACACCCGGATCTAACTGCCCTCTGGCCGCATCACAGGTCGCACAGGAGGTGAAACCTGGGTTTGAAAGCATCTGTTGGGTTCTTCTGTGCATCCGGCTGGATTTGTTCCGTTCCAGAATGTGGGACATCAGGGACATGGTGCAACATCGGCGGCAGTGTGATGACACCTAGTCAGAGCTATCGGGTGCCTCAACGTGACACGCAACCTCACATACCTGCCGTCATTCACCTCTCAAATTCCCCCCTCGCTTTCTTTCCTCCTGCGTTTCTCAGCTCTTCCTTCCTTCTCAGCAGGAGTCAAGACAAACGTGATGTCTGTCCTTCTCTCTTCTCTCTGTCCCCGCTGTCTCCTAGTGTAATCAAGTTGTCCAGTCAATCACCACAACCTGCTGTCGCGCGTAATTACTTGCAACGGAAATTGTTGACACGTGACATAATCTACAGTGATGACTCACAAGTTGACCAATCACGCACGGCGTGCTTCAAGGCCCACAGCGCGACCCGGCCAATCACGGCGGGAGGCCCGGGGAGGTCGAGTCCGCGCTACCGTACGGAACTGAGGACGCGCACACTCCCCTCGGTCGGGGGAACAGGGAGCGCTAGCCCGTGCTTGCCTGCTGCTGAGAATGCCCATTAACGCTGGTTTCCCCCTCAGGTGATGACCACCTGAGCTATCAAAGACAAGTGTGTCTGTAACACCGCCCCCCGATCCCGCCCTCCCCCATCACATCCCCTCACATCCCCCCCCCCCGGGGGCCGCAGATCGACCGCAGTCACACGTGTGTTCTTCAACATACGTGCCGCTACGTCTCGAAACTCGGACCCCGAAGGAACATGGTACTCGCCGTTGTTCAGTGTTGTAGCCTCACTGGGCCAAAGTTGTCCACAGTTTGGGGGCCGACGCGATCCTTTCATAATACTGGGTTATTTCACCAGTAAACAAGCTCAAGTTCTAAAATGTTCTACCAGTTGTTCGATGAGAGTCAAAACTAAGAACCAATACTGACATTTGGATCCAACATCTCCACCGAAGCGCCTCGCTTACGTCATCATTTACTCCAAGTTCCTCACATCCCTTTCAACCAAAATGCACCATACCTGCCGCATCTCCTCATCAAAGGCCTGTGTCTAATTTATGTATAAGAGTTTGTTAGTTTAGGTGTCCTTGCAGGACTGATGAGCCGTAATGCCGTCAGTGCTGCCCCTTCCACAAGCAACCCAAGTCCCGTGACTCTCCCTTTGTCCAGCACTATTAAAAAACTTCCTCTCGGTGTCCCTCGACCCAAAGACCAATGTGTGTTTCCTCCGCTGGCTGCGATGCGTGATTCTCTGTCCCTGAAACACAGACCCACCCAGTCTTGAAGAGCAGATAAAGCTAATTAGGGGAAAGAGACATCAATCACGGTTGTGGGGCCTGGTGATGCACCGCATGGACCGACCGCGGCATCTCACTCACTCAGTGTGTTTGGAAGCTCCAGCCAGTCACACACACACACACACGTAGTCATTATTGTGAGTTATGTCGGGGGGCGGGGGGGGGAACCTCTCGGAAAGCTCTATTGAACGTTTCCTCGACTCTCTGCTGGAGTTATTGCCGTTTTTGCCCTCCCGAGGAGCGAAGGACTGAAATTAGGGCGGAAAAAAATGACGGAAATCGGCCTCTTCTGTTGGAATGACCTTCGACAGCATAACTCATCTGGGAGACGGCTCTGTTTGGGTGTACAGCTGTCACACAGACACACACACCCTTCCCTAAGATTACAGCTGCTTCGGGAGGTTCACTGAACTCAAAAGGGAGAAGATCACCCGAGTAGCTTAAAGTATGTTCAAAAGAAAATCCCCCCCGCCCCCAATTTTGTTTTAACTGAGTCAAATATTGATATTGTTTTCTGTTCTTGGAGACGTCTTTCTGCTCCTTGGGGAGGAAACCGAAGCATCAGGGTGCAGATGAGCTTCCGTCCTGCAGGTGGGAGTGTGACTCTTTCCATGTTGTGCAGTCTGCAGTTACACAAACAAACAAGAGGACTGCAATCATTTCAATTTAAGATGCCAAACACGCTCGTTGCTTTTATTAGCCGTGATAAAGTGAGCGCGCGTCGATGGAGTTCACGGGTATGAGCAGGTATGTAAATATGCACGTTTACGGCGGGACATGCCCTGACAAGGGTGGCTTATATATTTTTACAACTTCACAGAGGAATAATGTTAACTTTGCCATATAGAAGCTGCATGTGATGAAAGTTGTTGCAGTGATAATTACAAACAATATTCCCCTTATAAATAGAATGAAGCAACACTCGCCAAACCACACTGGTGTTGTTTTATTGTTTTACTAAAATACTTTGCAACTTATAAATCTAGCATAGGAAATATAATACATCCATTTATAATGTGTCTGATTACAAGGTTACAAAAATACACCTTATAGAGTAGTATAAAATGATAGAATACTTCAGAGGCAAAACGAAAAAGAGACACCAAACAATTTCTACCGCCTCGGAGCCACGTTTATGCTTTACATCTGGAGGATTGTTTCATTTGCATAATAAATATATATTTTTATAAGAGAGCTTTTCGAGAGTGCGGAATAATGAAAAAAAAAAGTAATTAAAGGCTTTTTTTCCTGCAATTGCGGTGAAAACATGCACTGACGCAAAGAGGCGTCTTTCTGAACATTCCACTACTTGAACAGCGGCGTCCGGAAATATCGACTTCAGCCGAGAGAGAGAGAGAGAGAGTGGCGACTCTAGCCAATCACGGCGGTGCGCCTCACGGCCATCGTTGAACGGCGACGGCGGAAAAGGTCCTTATTGGCTCTCCGTCCAGCCGTTAGAGCGAATTGGCTGTGATGAAGACGAAGATCTTGGCCTGGAAAGTGGTGAACGTCCCCTGTCTCCAGAGCTTCATCTCCACGTTGAGGGAGAAGTCCCGCGGGCCCTCGGCCTGCCGGTTGAGGTACACGGCGCCCGTGTAAGCGTTCAGCTTCCGGGTGCTGAAGCGGCCCTCCTCGTTTCCCTGCGTGATGCTGACGATGACGTTGTCCCCCGAGTAGGCGGGGGAGGGTCCGATGCGGAAGATCTGAGCGGGGAGGACGATGTTGGACTGGAAGCTGATGTAATAGTAGGTGATCCTCAGAGGGGAGTTTTGACAGTCCAGGTAGTTGGGACAGCTGATCCTCTCGCAGCGCCTGACCAGGGGGGGATGGAAAGGCGTTAAAAATGCAGTTCTAACAACAGTGGCTACTCGAGATGATGACGAGTCCAACTGATTTCCGCCATCGGAGGACTCACAAGGTGCGTCCCACAAACAGAGAGTGAAGCCCGTGAGGGGAACGGATTTCTCGGAGTGTCGGCGCTGCTTACGTGTCGGACACTTTGCGGTAGTTGGGCGGGCAGTCGACGTGGAGGCAGCGGTACCCTCCTAGGATGTTGTAGCAGGTCTGAGCCAGAGAGCAGTTGTGGGCCCCCGTGGCACACTCGTCCACATCTGAAGCACACAGTTAAAGCGGTGGTTTAGTGCCTGGAGAACATCGGTCCCGGCGCAATTCGAGGGAAAAGCCTCGCCGATGACACATGTGAGGCAAAACATTTTACCCGTGGGGGTGGAAACTGCTTAAAATAATTACAATAGGAAGGCAATATATCCGGGGCGATCACATTTTACGGTCCGTGTAATTGCTGAGCAACTGTAAAAGTACCAATTATATTTATCTGAACCTGTGCGAGAATGTTCACATCACAGCTATTTGCTGCTTAATTTAGCATTAGCGCTGAAAGGCTTTAAGATTCAGCAGTAGTGTTTTATTCACGCGAGTTGACAAAACGCTTGTGCAGGACTGATGGGTCTGACTCCAAACCATTTTTTTGAGCCGAGTGTTTAAAGTTAGTTGAGGTAAAACTTCTCCATCGTTCTTATCTTCGAGTCAATGCTTTGATTTTTTAAAAGCATGCATTGCTTGGTATTCACCTCTGCAGGAGCGTCCGTTTGCAGACATGGTGTATCCGTACTCGGGGCAGGCGCACTGGTAACTGCCGGGGACGTTCACACACTTGTAGGTGCAGTGGTGGCCGATGCCCCGGGAGCACTCGTCCACGTCTGGATGGAAGACGAGGAGTAAGTCGGGTGAGACTGATTCACCAGCCAAACGTGTGTGCGTTTGTGGCGCGTCGCGAGCGGTGCCCCGTCGTACCTTCACAGGTGTGCCCGTCCTCCCGCAGCTGGTAGCCCTGTCTGCAGTAGCACTGGTAGGAACCGTAGATGTTGGCACACTCCTGACCGCACGGGCCGGCCAAGCACTCGTTCACATCTGGAGATTAGAGGACGGAGCTCGTCACCGAGCCAAAGACCGCCGTCCCCTCCTCAGCCACGTGCTTCCAGGAAAGCCTGGCACACACCGACGCGGCACCTTGGCGCCCTCACGGCCGCACTTTCGCTCGTGCATTCACAAAAAACGTACGACCGCATGCACCAACACGTCCATACGCGCTGTGATTGGCGCACACACACACACACACACCTTCACAGTTCTTGCCATCGCCGGATAAGCGGAAACCAGAGGTGCACGAGCACTGGAAGGAGCCCGGGGTGTTCTCGCAGGTCTGGGCACACAGGCGGCCCGGGTAGCGCCAGCACTCATTCACATCTGAGAGGGAGAAGCAGAGTCATCACGCTCGCTGTGTGAAGCGTGTACTCACCAGGGTGCCGGTGAGGGGGACCCGGCTGATCGGGGTGTCCATTATTATCTCCTGCGCAGCGGTGTGTGTGTGTTTGAGGCACGACCTACCGACGCACGTCCTCCTGAAGGAGTCGTACTGATAGCCCGCCTGGCATTCACAGCGGTAGGAGCCGGGCTGATTGTGGCACAGCTGGCCCTCCCCGCATTGATGCAGACCGCCCTGACACTCGTCCACATCTACGAGACACACAAAGAAACAATGACGATGTTCAGCTGCCAACCAGCTCGTTACATACTCTTCTTAGTGTGAGAAGTCAAACATTCAACAACAACAACAGCAACAAGTCGTACCGACGCATCTGGATCCGTCGGGGCTGGCGTGGTAGCCGCGGCTGCATATTATCTTCCTCTGGCACATGTAGGATCCCACGGTGTTGATGCAGTCGAATCCCAGGCTGCACGGCCGGGACAGAGCGCCACACTCATCGATATCTGTGGCAGAGACAGAGAGGAGGAAGGGGGAGGGGGGGGGGGAGGAGGAGGAGGAGGGGGAGGGAGGGTGATGAAGATGAAGACAGACTGAAGACCCAAGGGGCGCAAAGGCGAGGCTCGAGGGGCCTCGTCGGCCACGCAGCCACTTCGGAGCAAACGCGCATCACAAAGTCGCCCTCGCTTCCATTACTTTGCCGTGCGTGTCTCCGTCTGACATTTTCTCGATTCGCTCTTTTCTCAGAGCATTTTCTCCAGCACTCCTTTCACGGGGGCGTCGGCTGCCTCGACATGCCCCAGTTCCTGCCCCCGGGGGCTAATTCCACAGCATCGGTTTGAACTGGAGGAGGACAGACAGTTGGCTTTCATCCACCCCTCTGCAGCCCCCGACAGTCTGATCTGCTGTCTGTGTGGCATTTAACCCCTCCGTCACCGAAGAAGACCCGCCGATGCACCTGCACGGCGTGATCTACAACATGGACTTCGATTCTAATGCAAGAAAAAAAAAGGCTCAAGCCCCCCGTTTGCTTTCTATATAAGACGTGTCCTGGACACAGCGCCACGAATGCACCCGTTTGATTGTTTCCCCCTTTAAAAACATCAGTCCATATCCTCTATTAGCACAAGACCGTAAATAAAATATGCATCATCAAATGAAACCTGCAAATATTTTACCCCGAATCAGCTGTACAACATTGGGAGCGATTGCAGAGCTGGCTGTGATGGACATTTTCCTCACCTATACAGTTGCCCTGGAGGTCCCGGTTGAAGCCCGCAGCACATTGAGGTTTGGGGCTGCACCTGAACGAGCCCTCTGTGTTCACGCACTGGAAGTCGAGCCCACAGTCATGGCTCTGCTGCACACACTCATCGATGTCTGAGGAAAATAAGAGAAATAAATGAGGTCAAGGTGGGTGAGTAAGTGACTTGTTGCAATTAAAACCCAGATCGAATGATATTATAGTGTCATTGTAATAATCCGCCACATGTGTTGTAGCTGCAAGGTTCATGCAATGCCACATCTCACCACTAAGTGGCACTAGGGGTTCAATGGTAGCGTGCACAGGGACTCACTTGGTGCTCATCTGTCATAAAGCTTTCCCCGGCATTACTCAAGAAGTTAATCAAGGGGAAAAGGCTGGTATTTCACACAGGAATCTTATCTGTACCAATCAACCAAAAGGCCCTGAATTATTTCCACTGGACGAATACGTCTAATGAGTCAAACCACCAGTCGTCTTCTGCATTCAGCATCCGTCCTCTGACATCTGGGGCCGTCGGACAAACCGAAGCCAATCTCACAAAGAGCACAACGTGTGGTGCACACGTGTGTGTGATATGCACGAGTGCCTTGTATTTTCAAGAAGGTTTTTTCGGATTGTAGCCGCTGTGATTCATACAAACTAAACCAAGAATTTCATTAAGCTGATATACTTGAGCAGCTCAGCTTGTGTGTTAGCTTGAGTACAGCTGGTAGCATGGAGACTCTTTTTGTTTTTTACATTCGGGGTAAACATAAAAATGCCCTTTGACCCTAATTATGCCACCACAACGTCAACAGGAAGTGATTTGTTAGAAATTTCAGTGATTTCGGATCTTGTATTTTTTCACTAAATGACTTTCCTTATTTTATTGTGACATTTATTAACAGAATAGATTATTTTTCCAAATAAAAAATCGTATTCAGTTACAGCAAGTTTAACTGTGGATACCCTTAATATGGCTCCTTGCATCTTCAGTCGTTATTTATTTTTTTATACTGTAATTTATGTTGTGCTTGCTATTAAATAAATTGGCGAACAATTTCTTCCCGTGTGTCTTAATGTGGCTTCATTTGTGAAAATGGGGACTGAACTTCATTTCAGTCTGCCGGCCTCGAATGAGGCGCTTTTGTTTTTTTCCTCCACGCTGTATGATGACGACCTGAAGAAGCAGCTGTTTGGAAGCTTCAACTAAACACACTTTCTCGTTAAATGCTCAATTTGCCTGATTGGACATTCTTTAACTTGACAAGGAGCTGCAGATTAGCTGTGTTTTCTTCGCCCCCCCCCCCCCCCCCCCCCAAAACCCATCTGCGGTAGCAAACGGCCCTCACAGCGCATCTAAAACTCCTCTCGGGGGTCCCTCTCCCTGGATGAGACCCCCCGGGCTCGGGCACAGTTCACGGGGCATGGAAATAATGAGACGTACTGGGAGGTTTACGATTGCAAACTCTTCGGATGTCAAGCAAATACTGCGGAAAAAGCTCCGTGGGGTAATATTTATGGATTATCAATCCTCCCCATCTCAGCGTGCAGTGATTCAACATATTCACTGCGGGTGGACGTGAGTTTCGTGATGCGTTGTACCTTCACAAACGCCGTTGTTGCTCTGGAATCCCGGGGGGCAGGCGACCGGTCTCTGACAGATATAACTCCCCGCGGTGTTCACGCAGCGCTCGCCCAACCGGCACACGTTCCCCAGCAAACACTCATTTACGTCTGGATGCAAAAAATAAGGAGAAAGTGAAGACGAGAGGAAAGGAGAAAGTTCACAGTAGAAGTTTAAGAGACGAGAGTCAGACCTTCCTCTGGGAGAGAAACTAGGGTCCAGGCCACCGGGTATAAACATCCTCACGATGGAGAAACCTGTCAGCATCCTGAGTTACTCTCTGCGCCTGACAAGCGGGACGCGGACCAGTGGATGTGGCCCGACTTAAAGATACATCCTCAGGGGACACGGCCTCGGACACACACACCGAGCGGAAGCTTATCAGCCTCACAATGAGCCCGCCTCCATTCTCGAGGGAAATAGAGGGTAAACGTGGGAGGCAGTTGGCTGCGTTATCGGGATAGATTATATAAATATATATATATATTTGTTGGTCTGCCTCAGTGTTTTGTTGTGAGAGTGAAAGGAGATTACGTCTGTATCTTCTCCGCACATCTAGAGGCGACGATTAGAAGGGAACCAGTGGCAGGCGGTCCTGCCATAAAAAAACTCTCTGCAACTAGACTTTTCTTTCCCCTTCGAGGACTGCGCGAGATTTTGCACATGCCGTGCCGGTGTGACGTGAATAACATCTTCTCAGCTTTACAGGCGCGATCGAGTCTCTTACCCTGACAGGAGCGTCCGTCCGCCATCCCCAGAGAGAACCCTGGGAAACAGGAGCACTGTGGCCTTCCACCCACTGATGTGCAGTAATGCTCACACGGCCCGTTTCCTGAAAATGGGTGTTCAATAGAATGCCGGGTGGGAGACAGAACATAATTTACCACGCTGCAGGTCCTTCCCTGTCCTGTTCATATTGTGTTTCCCTGGTGTCATGGAAACCAAACAAGACCAACCGCACAGGTTCTGATGCGTCCAACTGGGCAGAATGAAAGCAAATTAACCTTTGCTACCGTCCCCCCCCCCCCCCCCCCCCCCCCCTTGCGTTTGACATTTGCAGCACAATTACATCTCACGGGGAAGGTGAGTCCGACACAACGAACATGAATCTCTGGCGACCCGCGAGGCTTCCTCCGCGTTCCCCGCTCAGACGCGAGCTCCTCATTACGCCCGACGTCTCTTACCTTCGCAGGGGTTGGGCGGGCCGGCGGGCTGGGTTGGAGGCGGGCGCGCCAAAGGGTGAGCCGCCGCCGCCGCTCCGTCGTCTTCCTTCAGCCGGTTCTCCTCGTCCACCGTCTCTGCAGAGAGGTGAACAGCCTCGTCACAGGAGCCACGGATTACGCTGCAATTAAAGATTTCCTAACTTTCCGCGGTCTTAGTTAGAGGCTCCAGCCGACGGTGTGTGAGGCCATATCAGAGGAGCGGAGGCAGGAAAACAAGTTGCCTGCGGACAAACATTGGGTTTTATTAGTGAGCCTTAACCCTCACTGTAATTTGCTGAGAGCTCTCGCGTTTCCTGTTGAGGCGTGCTTGTGTTGATTAATGTCTGGTTCGTTTCAGACCACCTTACCTGCAAAGAGGGATTTGCAAATATGTTTTTTTTTTTTTTTTTCCATTAAGCTGAAAAAGCTTTTTCACACCGGCAGAAATGTGACCATCGCTGTCGCTTCAGGAACGGGATGTTAGTATGTGATTAAAATAACTAGTATCAGGGCTGGCAGACAGGAAGGAACTCAAAGAAAGCAGGAAAATAATACGCTTTGAATGTCGCAGACTAATTACAACAAATGGGTTCTTCCTGTGAGCAACGCAGAACCGTAAATCATATTTCAAAGAGCAAAAGGCCCACGGAGTCGCTTTCCCGTGCAACAACATCGCCGGAGTAAAAAACGCGCGAGGCCGGCGGCGTTTCACTCTTACCTTGCGCACAAGTGAAAGCATCCTCCTGCAGCGCGTATCCAGGGAGGCACTCGCACCGGTACGAGCCCGCCGTGTTAACACATCTGTGGTGGCAAATGCTGCCCTCGTATATCAGGCACTCGTCCATGTCCTCCACCTCGCCGGGACCCTCCGCCGCGTTCTCCCCGTGCCGCTCCTCGCCGATGGAGAAGGCCTCTTTAGGGTACGGGCTGTCGGATACTGAGCACAGGCATTACAGCATTAATGATGTCTGTAGTCGGCCCTTGGACGGGATCTGGGAAATACACATGCAGCGCGGCGAAATGCAACAGAAGAAAGACACAATTAGATAGACAGTGTTTGGACGAGTCAATGGAGGAGAGTTTTCACCTCGTAGCCAAATCAGCACAAGACGAACGACACCAACAGGGTGGTTTACTGAGAGGGGATTAGATGCATCAGATTACAGATTACATCACGGAGTGAATTCAGCTTCCCTACTTTGTTCTGGGGGGCCAATGGGTCGGTGGGGGTCCTATACAATGCTTCCTTTCAACGAAAACGGATTGTCTATTTAAAAACGTGTGCTTTTTTTCCCCCTGGCAGTGCACTGGTGTGCGTCACACTCCCCCACCCAACAACAACCCCTCCCTTGGCAAGGAGCATGCGATGCATTCACATTCTGCTGTGTGTGTGTGCGTGCAGATAACAGTACTTTTCTTGGGCTGCGGCGTGGAGTCGACGGCGGGCCGCTCTCTGACGGAGCGCCAGCCGTCTGGATTACCGCTCTGCTGCTCCTCCTCCTCCTCCTTGCAGCACGTTAGAAAGATGTGTCTGCAGTGGAAGCCCAGGTGCTGGGGGGCTTCACAGCGATGCCCCTCGCGGAGGAACAGCAGCCCCAGGGAGCAGCAGTCACAGCACTCCTGCTGGTCAAACAAAACATTAAAACCGGTTGTCCAGGGTTTGTTTTTCGTCCACTCTGGCCAGAAATATAATGACAACCGTCACATGGACTGCCGTAAAAATGTTCTTCTGTAAACACAGTCGGCGGAGAATTACAGGCTTTGGTGCTCCTGACTTTTTCCTCTGGTGCCACAATGAGGATGGTGTATATAAAGGACACAGCTAAAGAGGAATCATGGTGTCCGCGGGGACGTTGATGATCCTTTGGCTTTTTCTCTTGCTCCACCATCAGGCTTTAGTTGTTTGAAGTGAAATGCCTCGATCACATTCATGACCCCATCAGGATGAATTACAATACCTGTGACTCTAATGACACCCCCATCATTCTCAGCTGTAGGTCCACCTGGTTTTTAGTGCTAATAAAGCGCTGCAGTGTGAATCCTAACAAGCCCTTTTAGCATTTTACTTCCGCCGATTGCTTTCACGCCCCAAAAGTAGTAGAATTCCTGTTTATGTGTAAACGAATTGCTTAAGTAACGGGTAAGTATCGTAAACTGCGTTCTAATGAAACGTAAAGCTTTGGTGATTGCCACTGCGATGTATTGTGGTTGTAGATGGCGTGACATTACTTAATCTACAGGGGTCTCACTGAAAGGCGATAAAAATGAATATTTAACAGCTGCACTGTGGAGTCGATAATGGCCTCTGAGCAGGTACGCGACTATCCTTCAAATGGTGGTCTCTGGGAGTCTGGGCGACCGCAACATGGTCGCGTGGCCGCCGCGACCTCGAGCTTATTGACCGCCATAATAGCCCTTTGTCTGCGGCTGCTACTGTTGAACCAGATTAAATTATCGTTCCACGTTTCCAGCAATTTCAGAAAGGCCAAACAATTGACATGTGACATTTACAGTCGCCGACGTCTGCTTTGAAGCTTTGGGACCGTGGGAATCTTCCTTTGCAATTGCCACTAAATCCTTTTACGTAAATGAAATCAGGTAATTGAATAGCAGGGAATTGGCACAGCAGCAGTAATGCTCAGGGGAGCAGAGTGGAGAGACGCTCGCTGTCTGGCTACAGCGGCATCGACGTGGGTTTTCAATCCTGCAGCAAACTAATGCCTTCATCCATTGCTAATTCAGGCTCTATTAGGCTTCGTTTCAAAATGACAATGCGATCATGTTTGACTGTGAACCCAATAAAGTGCGTTGTCCCTCTGCGGGGGGGGAAAGGGGGGGAGGTGTCCAATCACAGACGCTTGCCTTGTAGGAATCGATCCCACATCTGTCGCCGGCAGCCTCTCGACACATATTTCCGGCCTTGGCTGCGTCCATTCCAGCCGAGCAGCGGCCTTCTGAGAGGGCGCCGCGGCAGCACTGCTGTTGGGCCGTCCTGGCAGAGAGAAGCACAAAGGAGAGAGAGAGAGAGAGAGAGAGAGAGAGAGAGAGGGAGAGAGAGAAGACCGCCTGAGTGTTTGGACAGCAGCCCCGACAGGAAACAGCGACTGGGAGCTACAGAGCGGAACCGAACCGCGTCTTTCTGCGCGTTTATTCAGGAGAAATTAGTGTCAGCATTGTGATTTACCAGTGAAAAGCTCTGAGGACCATTCAGTGTTTTCAGAAGAGAAAGGTACTTCACAATGTGACTGAAAACAGTTTAGTTATGATGCTTTAGTAAATGTAACTTGTTAACACAGTCGTTCCACAGAGCCCTATTTAAGATGATTTACGGCGTGTTTAATTCATTAATTAAGCCCACCGATCTGAGCGGCTGCCTTACCAGCAGATGGAGTGCCTATCTTTGGTGGGGGGCTCCATGTTGTTGCAGTGACCATTAGCTGAAGCCCACTTCTCTCCGGTCTCGCAGCAGGTCTTCAACGGCTCCTTGGCAGGAACTATAATGAAACGCAAACACCCACATCCAGCTTTATCCCACTTAGTGCAGCCATGCGCCTCAGAGGAATGGCACCAAGTCATGGTAACAACGTGAGTTCCGCCGGACGAGGAGCGTTTCCCACCGTACATTTCCCACCAGTGGATGCCGTGAAATGTGATTAGTGCAACTGTAGTTCACCTCTGGTGCAACGCTCTTGTCTCGGATCGAGACTTGGAGACTAAACGCTGAAAGTAGCTCGTTTTTTTTCCCTTTTCAGACTCCTCGACTCTGCTCTCACTTACGTTGGCAAGCGAGTATGTATGTAACCCAAAACTCCTCGAGACATACCATCAAAGTGAAATGCTCCAATTCTTTTCGTTGCATCCTTGCTAATGGAGAGCTGGAGTGAAAGAGTGAACACACCGCCACCGGGAGTCAGGCCGAACACATTACCCAGGTTACGGGAAAACATGTACGAGTGTCCTTTCAATAACAGGCCAAGCGCATTCCAGCTCTGATTTGTGTCTCCGGCGCTACAGTAGAAGACACAACTCATGACACGCGAGCCTTATTCGCCTTTCTGGTGTACTGTAAAAAGCGTTTTATTTTCCACTTTCGTGGCGACGATGACGCGATTTGGACCGGAGCTTTAATTGGTCTCTCTCACAGCCGGGCCTGTTCCAACGAAAGCCTTCAACCAGTGCGAGGGTCGCTCAGAGGACAGACCACGTCCTCTTGTTGCAATTCTAAATACACAACACATCAGCGTAGACCTCTGTGGGCGCCTCGCGGCATTCTGGCATTCAAACTTCCACATCCACTTTCATTTTTGGCGGAAATAACTGTGTCGTTTTCACCTGTACATAAAAAGACCAAAGCAACTACTCACAATAAAGGGAGCATAATTTAAAGGTTTAGACAGGAGAAAATCTAAACCTTAAACCGCACAGGGACTCTTTGATATATAACTACAGTATCTGTGTCAGCCGTGCAGTTAAACAACTCCCTTTGAACCCGAGTGAATGCATATTAAAAGACAGAACATATTTACTCATTCTCCTCCTTTGGACTCCCATTCATTTTCTCCGGTGGGATCAGTTCCTCCCGTCACGAACATCACACAGATTTGCTCCATGTGTGCATTCAGAATGTTTGATGTACACAAAGTTGAGGTAGCCACGCGCTAAATCAGAGTTAAGGCCCATTGCGCCCCGAATGGGACCATAACATCGTGCTTTTGGAAGACAAGCACGGCTTGACCTTTCAGAAGAAAGTTGCAGCCTGGACGAACTATTTCATCCCCTATCATGTCTGACGCTTACTCGTTCTCTTCCTGTCTCTTTGACAGACCTTCTAATTACGACTAAATCGCAACTTGTGGCGTTCTGCAGCGCAATAATTACCAAAGTCGATTTTTGGTGCTTTCACAACGGAGATCTCAAATATACGCTTGAGGGGCGGCTGAAGAGCATCTCTCTCAGTTCCGGGGCCTGTCATTATAGGTTTCCATCTGACTAGCATTAACACCAGATGCTTTGCTCTCGTCTTAAGTCCAAAACGGGTGACATCACACCCTTTTGAAAATATGGAGCTGGAACAGCAACCGAAAAAAGGGGCAACTCTCAACCTGCCTGGAGGTGTCATAAAGCAGTGCGCGGTCACCAATCAGGGCTCGGGTGTCTTTTCTTTTGTGGACTCGGCAGTGATTTATCATGCAGGGGGGGGGGGGGGGGTGGGGGGGGGGGGGGGGGGGGGGGGGGGGGGGGGGGGGGGGGGGGGGGGGGTGTGGGGCGAAAGAGACACCTCCAACAACGTGAGTAACGGCCGACGCCAAAAGGTGCGCGGCACACAAACCCAAGTGGTTGTAGCTGTCGGATGATTGATGCTGAAAGCTTTTTCCAGCGTGTCTGCGTGTGCTGAGCGGCCCGATGTTCGGCCCACCTTCGACATGAACACTTTGAAACACATAATCACTGTCTAAGAACAGCTGGATGTGGCCTCCCGCTGTCGCCATGACTTCATCTCCGACGCGGCCAATCTCGTGGGTTCAATCATCGATAGTTTATGTCTTAATCCCCCCCCCGCGATCCTGAGCCGACATTTGCGCGATCCGTCTTTTTGTCGTCTCAATCGAGGGCTGCGCTCGGTTGACGCGTCGGCCTTTTGATGGTTCCGGATTGTTTCTTTCAATCCAATTACACCTCGCTGTGGTAAGAGAACCCTGAATGAAATGCCACAAACTGCGAGGGGAACTCAGCACTAATGTTGCATTGAATCACCAGGATTTAAAGCTCGCATTTCCTGAGGTCGGCCACACACGTCCGTGACGAGCACGCACGCACCCACAGCGTTTCTGTTGAGGTCCTGCTAGGCATCACAAAGTCAAGTTTTTGCACGTCAAGTTGGTTAAGTATATTCGGCTGCACGCCTCTGAGCGAATATTCTCCACAGTAATCCCGTGACCGGCCTCGCGTTGCCTTATTATGCGTTATATATTCCGAGGCCCGCGCACAAACCAGAACACTGGAAATTTGCTCGTTTCTTGCCAAAGGAAATCCATCCAAATCCTGATTCTCGAGCATAAATAATAGAGCATGAATATATTTTCACATGCCCAATTAGAAGCAACCATTGACTGCTTTGCATATGATTTTATCAATGAAGACTATTTATGTAAGATTTTGCATGAAAGGTTTACTGTGATTCACATTCAGAGGACAAATTTTATATCTGAAAAACAGCTCACACGGCGTCACTTTGTTTGCACGTGAATTACAGATCTGTTATCGCGCAGCAATCTGCCGCGCCTGTTTTTATATTCAGTAAGTAAGGGTGGCATTTGGATCTGGTGTTTTTTTTACTAATGACATTTTGTGCATAGGGGATATGCCAATATTCCTCGAAATTACCTGCAAGGCCACGCAGATGAACCCAGAGCGTTCTTCGAACCGATCCGCACAGTAGTGCACTTCCAAATGCAGCGTGTTGGGCCTCAGTTTCATCCACTTATGTACGCTTAGTATTCTCCCGCTCTAGTTCAATGTTGTGGTTGGCGCTTGGGAACGTGGAACCTCACCGCAGTGTGGAGCCGTGCTTCAGACGAGGTGATTACCGGGAAGATTGGGAAAGCCAAGCAGCCTCACGAGAGACGGGGTAATCACCCCGGCTCATTGGGGAGCGGCGAGCAGCGTCTGGCAAATCAAGCCGCAACAGTGGCCTCATTCATCACACGGGCATTATGCCGCTCACAGGTACAACCGCCCCCCCCACCCCCAAAGAAATACTACACCAGGTCCGGCCCAGCATCAGAGAGCCCGAACGACCCCCCCCCCCCCAACCCCAAACCTCCCCTCTGAGCACACACGGCTTCTTCTTGTAAAGAATGAGCAAACACGGTCACCAAATGTTTGTGGGAAAAGTGCTTGTGTTCTTCTGTTAATAAAACCTTTTTCCTCTCAAACATAACTTGTGTAGCCGGCGCCGTTGATAACGGGAATTAGTTGAGGCCCTTATCGTCTGTGTTTGTTTCCTGCCTGTGCTTTAACATGTCACCACCCTGGGAATCTCCAATAGTCCAATGACCTTCTGCAGTGAACCAGCACGGTGTCATTACGTCGCGCATCCAGGTCGAGCTCCTTTCCCCCCGGAGAGGAACACACCCTGCTTTGACTTCCAACTCAAAACTCTGTGAAATGATCATTCCCAAGTGGATAGTTGGACTTTATTCTAACGCGGTTATGAACATTGTGGACATTCTCCCTGAATGAATAGAAGAGTTTCTATATTAGCTCACAGACCGTTTCACCGACTAGACTTGAGACTGCAGCCCAACAAAATATGTCATGGCAACTTTCTAACCCGTATTCATCAACTTGGTGCTGGTAAATGGAGTCGACAGGCAGCTCTGGCGTTTACACGGGAACACCTCACCCATGCGTTCAGCATGTACTAGACATACCTATGGAGGCCGGGTGCTGAAAGGTAAGAAATGTCCCGACAGGTCCCAACAAAAAAAATCACAGTGTTGTGAAGGGGGGGCTGACAACACACCTCAGGATTGTGAGGACCAAAACTCCAAAAGCGAGTAAGGATGGCTAGTAAAATGCACTCTTTTATATAGGGATTTCTCTCGATTCTCTCTAGAACGATTCGGTCTCGTTTCAGAAAAGTTAATAATCGGAATAAAAATTTTAAAAAATCCGTCTCACGATATTTGCTCGCTCGCGGAGCTTGAACTTCGTCTCTTAGTCTCTGCTCGCGCTCGAAGGTGTTTTCTACGCGCTCGCTGTTGTTCTTTTTGACGGTAAGGGGGCGGAGCCAGTCACCATGGTCTCTACACCTGATTGGTTACAAACCGCGTCTGTGGATTGGCTGGAGTGACGCATTCACACAACTATAGAAGCCCATTTCCGCACTAATGTAAGGGGATAAAAATTATCGAAATCGAAATTATGAGATAAAACGTTGTCAAAAAACAAACGCCCCCCTTCGGTGATCGTAGTGGACCGTAGACGACAACCAGCTACAACCATCATTTACCATCATTACCGGCACATTAAGAGCAATGCGTCCAGCTCGCAGACCGGTCCGTCAGTCTGAATCGGAATCTCTAATAACTTTACTGAACTATGGAGGATCCTGCGCACATCTTACCTCATTATTTCCATTTTACAAAAAGTTGATTCGTATTGAAAGTTGGCAAGATATTCACAGATTTTGACTTTTTTCCGGTACTTTTCAAATACGGACCGGTCTGAGACTAAGAGCAGCTTTTTCTTCATTTAAAAGAAAAATGAATCTTTTTAATATTTATTTTACATAGGATACTTCCATATTGTGTTGAAATGCAAGCTGCATTGGTTCTTGCATTGTTGATAGAAAATCATGTTGGGACAAAAACATTTTTTTTCTCTTATAAAGAATTAGAGAAGGTAATTCATCTATTGAGTTTCTTTAATTATCAAATAAAGTAGGAAGTGATTAGCAACCTCTGAGTAGCAAACTTAGATTTGAGAAAATTTAGAAAATCGAGATGAATCGATAATCGTTTTATCAGTTTAGAATCGATAATCGGTTTAGAACCGATAATCGGTTTAGAATCGAATCGTTGACCTCTGAATCGGAATTGAATCGTGAGGTGCCAAGAGATTCCCTCCCCTACTTTTATAATGCAGTTCCGTCACGTGATTCACGTTCAGTCAAGTGAAATCCGAATGATTAAAGCAAAAGGAAATGTTTTATGTGTCGTGATTAATATCATGGGGGCAGAATCGTTGGATCTTTTGTGCTCATGTAGGTTAACGCCGTACTTTGGAATGAGCCATGTTGTTGTCGTAGCGTAACTCATCTTCTAGACATATTAGTAATCAATTCTCTGTCTCTTTTCCCTCCTGGTGCCTGCAGTAGATTGGGCTATTTGTCCCAGAGGGGGCCGATCTGTTTGAGAACATGAGGGATACGGGCAGGATGCACGACCCTCCAGCTCTCGCCAGAGAGAGCGGGGAGAGAAAATGCAATTTCAGCGCTCTTAAGGGATTTATCGGATATATTAGAAGCACACTAATGTAAATACAGCACAGGGCTCCGTCTTATTTGCTACTTACAGCCCCCCGGAGACATACAGCATTCTCTCAAGTTGAATGCAGGAAAATGAGCGTGCACTTTGCATTGTTCTTTTCTCTTTGGAGAAAGGTAGATAAATGCTATCCGGGGAAAACAGACTTTCCACGAACAATTGTTTTTTCCTGGACCTCTGCAAGCTTGAATAGAGTGAATTCAAAGGGCAGGAAGTGAGAGAAAGAAAAGGAAGATGCCTTTTGAAATAGCAGCAGAGAGTGTACAACGTCTCGTTAGTCTGTTTATTTTCATCGCTACGTTGATTATCGATACCTTTCATTGCGATGAGATCCCGACCCAACTGAAACTTCTCCACAGGCCTTTAATACAAATACGATAATATAATATAATGAAAATGTGAACGGCCCAATCTAGAGCCGGTGGAAATCTACTTATTATTATATTCCATTTCTGCCACTAGATGACCCTACATTTTACACACAGTCTGCATCGTACATACCTTCAGCGAACCCCTGAGCATCCTGGGAGCGGTAGTTTTGGCGGGTTTGGGGTCGTCTGACAGGAGCTCTGCTGGTGGGGTTGAACTGCACGGTGGGATTTGAGGTCTGCTCTTCTTCGCCTCCTTTGCCTTTTTCTTCCTCGCCGCCATAACGGGGGCCGCCATGACTCCCCGTGCGGCCGCCTTGGCTGTGTTTATGATCGCCAGAGGGCCTGCTCCCCTTATCTGCACGGGCGGCGTGTGCTGCACCTTTTACGGCGTCCTGTGAGACTCTGTTGATGCCACCGTGGGGTCTAGCGGTCCGCTCCCAGAGTTCCTGTTGCGGCCCCTGACTCCCCGTGGTCACCCTCTGCGTGGTTGCCGTTGCCGTTGTTGATATTTCGCCGCGGCCGCCTGCAGTCGTGGGATGCGTGTCGTGAGCGGCCTCAGCCTGACTGCTCGTCTCTGAGTCAGAACGTCTCTGCGTCTCATGTCTCCCGTCATCGAGGGAGCTGAAGGAAGTGGAGCTGGCCTTCGCGTAGGTCGGCGGTATTTTCGTGGATTCCAGTAATTGGGCCAGATCTTGGATAGTGGAAGACGTGGGCCCTTCCAGTCTGTAGTCATAATCCCCTGTGCCAAGACTGGGTGGGTCCTGCTTATACAGCGGCAAAGTGTTTCGCAGTGCCAGCTCGGAAAGCCCTTCCCCGGGACTCGTTTGTCGGCCGTCATGGCGGCTGCTGATGTCTCTCAAAGGGCCGTTGTTCTCCGTGGTCGTGGCCCACACGGGCTTATTGGAAGCGCGAAGGTCACAGCCGGGGATGGGCGAACACGTTAGGCGTCCGCCCTCGTCTGGACAGTGGCAAACCTGGCACCGGTCCCTTTGAAAGGAGTGCCCCGCATTGTACTTCTTGCGGCCGTGGGTGCAGCCGATTTGGCCACACCGCGGGCACCCGTCCGCCGGTTGCAAAACGTCAACGCAGTTGGGGGGAATTTCAGGGCAGGGGATAAAATTACAACTTATCTTCCCACCTCCCGCAGGACAGACGCATTCGGTGCTTCCAAAATCCACAAAGTACGCTCCTCCCTCCGGGACTTTCCCTTTCCGGAAGCCTCCTTGCACACAGTCGTAGTACTGGTAGCCCTCACAGGTGCAGCCTCTTTGGGTGCAGGCGGGACAGCAGGAACCTTCCTCCAGAACCGTTTCGATGCAGCTCTGCAGAACGGGACAGTCCACGCCGGTGCAGTCTTTCTGGCCCAGACAGGTGTCCATGCACAGAACCAGCCCACTTAAAAACAATGCTGCCCTCTGAATGTTCATTTTGTATTAAAAAAAAAACAAAAAACGTGTGGATTCTATTCCAGATGAGAAAGAATATGTGTGTCTTTAAGCCTGTAAAAGTAAAACGTGGTTAATGTATTTTACAGCACTAACGTTGTCTGGCAATCAACAATAATAACAATCAGAGTCTGATTACTGTGCTCAAAAACACGCTGTTGAACTTAATAACCACGTCTGCTTTAATTGGGCCCCGTGCCAAATGTTCATTTTCCGTGCCCATTCTTTTGGCACCACAGCAGGGGATGAAAGCCGTGGTTTATACTTGATGGCATGTGGAAATTTGGCCAAAGGTAAGAGTGACTGAGGGAAATATGTGCAAAAATAACTCGAACAAAAGAAACAAAGAAAACGAGGCTGCAACAACAAAACCTCCCTTCTATGACAATGTTACAGTTTGCCGTACAAAAACCGTGTGCGACAGGACTGCTTTTCTGAGTTATATATTTCTCACTAAATGTTGTGCTTGCAGGAATATGCCTGGTTGGGACGTTATCTTCAGTCATTTCAGTCCATTGTCCATTTCTCCCTTTAGTAGCGGCTTGCGAGGATAACCGCTAAAACCCGCGCTGTTATAAGAAAATGACACATCGTATTGAATAAAGTCGTGTTCAGTCTGGAATGAAGAGATTTGAGGAGGTTTTCTGGAGCTCTTTTGTTCTGCGTCAAACGGCACAGGGACAAAGAGACGCAGCACAGGTCAGAATTCGACAGACTTGATCCTGTGAGACGGTGAGGTGACTTCAAATCAGGGCGCGTGTTGGGAACCAGGTGTTTCTCATCTCACTTTTCCTGTTGCTCTCGTGCCAGTCGCAAGAGGCTTATGTGACGGTTATTGCTTAAAAGTCTACAGTCTGGTTTAAAAAGAGAGATTGACTCAAAATCCTCTTGCGTGACAAACTTGCCTCGTGACGTTTTATGTTGAAATTTTTCCCCCATCAGTGTCATCGGAGCTGCTTCCACCGTCTGTTATCACATTTTACCCAAAAATGTCAAATATTCCCACCAAAAGAGGAGCAGCAACAGAAAGAAAGGGATAAGAGATGCTTACAGTTTACTTTCTCTCTCCAACTGAAGCAGCCTTCTTGCTTTCCTGGAAGTAGTGAGCTGCAGATCCAAGTGCGACTTACGAATCCTGATCTTTTTAGAGAAATGAAAGTAAACGTGGGAACCTGATTGACTGTGTTCTCTGAAACCGGCGTGTGTGCAAACACATGCAGCGCATCTAGGGGGGAAAAAATATATAAAATCAAGGGGCTCATCAATTTAAACGCAACATCTGCACTTTCTCCTCCCTCCTGACTCCAAGCAACACAAAGTGCAACCGCAGCTCCGCGTCGACAATCAATGACGTCTTTGTGTTCCTCGGGTACAAAATCGTTTCACCAGATCAGGTGGTCTTTAACAGGCACATGGCCCACTGTATGTCTACGTCATTCATGAGGGGGGGGGGGGGGGGGTACTGATGGACTGAGAACGAACACCTCGATGGGTCTGTTTGTGAATGAGAAGCATGTTGTGTGTTCAGGTGTCCCACAGAGCATTCCACAGCCACAAGGTGACCTTTATCCCCTTTTTTTCCACATTTGGCTCAAACACGCTGTTTGAAGCCGCCTAATAGTCCAGTGAAGGATCGTAATACTGTTTCTTAAACCACCCGCGCGTCGAAAATTACGCGCGCGTTGTTTCTCATCGTGTCACAAGAGGCGACTTCCACATTTGGGATTTAACAGGAACACGTGAATAAAAGCATGCGGGACACAGTGCAGTTGTCGGGTTGTGTTATAACTATAGAGTATTTAGACAACAAGAAACGCAGTAAAATATCAAACACACGCTAAAGCTTTGACAGCATTGGTCGCGTTTCTAAATATTTCGTCTCACGTGTTGCTCAGTGAAAAAAGCTCCGCATGTGAAATCCTGCATTAACGGTGACAAAGCACGTTGCCTACCTTGCGTCTCTCAGCGCTGCCGAAGGGAACTTGTGCGTAAAGTTTCAGCCGACTCTGGAGTCCAGGAGCGCGCTCGCTCCCCCCAACCTTCTTTTTGAGGGAGGGGGGCGGGACAAACTTCCATAGAAGTGTTTGGAAGAATATCACGGTCAGAATAAATAATGACAGAGTTGTAACTGTGATGTAAAATCCTGGAAGAAACCCGGCCGGTGAATAAATCTGGCCCCTTGCAAACACCACGTGATGTTTTGGGATCTTTTCAGAGCTGTAATTGCTGGAATGTGATATACTGCAGTGGATTTGATCTTTTTGATTTCTCTCCACGTGTCTTTTACTCTTCTTTCATCTTCAGGATCACTGTGTCACCGGGGAGAACAAACATAGACAAAAGCTGCCACACGAGTCGACTGATCAGGCAAGCGGAGTCCTGGGGCCATTGATCACTTTGTCTCTCGGGGGTCTCCCTTGACTAATCAGTGACGCAGATGATCCAGTGGCCCTATTATTAGTTTTCTCTGTTCATCAGAATCAAATTGCATGCACAGCTACACCAGTCACACACTACGAAGACCCCCTAAAGGCTTTTGGACGTCTTTCCCGATTAAATTAATTCTTATATTTAATCCACAAAGGAAGTTTAGAATGACTATTCCTTTCAGTATTGTTGATTGATGACGTATATTTAAATATAGATACGCAACCAACCAGCTGTAATGATTTATCCGCTCTGGTTTTAAATGTTATCGCCCTTCGTTACACACCGACATGCCGAAAAAGTGCTTATATGTTCATTGATAACCGGGACATGAGCTAAGTGTCCCTGAACGCACCATCAAACAAAACCAAGCTTTACTTTGTCCCACAGATATTTTACACGGTCACATAAGACCCATTTCTCATGGACACTCACGGGAAAAATAATCTCTGCGACCAAAATACACGGTTAGAAATGAATGAGTCCTTAAACGCCTTCTGTATTGAGATTGTTTGAGGCCCCCTGGACTCCTGAGCAATGTCCTCATGTCGCAGTCAGGGACCCGATGACCTGTTCCTCCCACAGTAGTTGACCTCTCCCCGCTCTTCTGGGGCCGGAAAGCCTCAGTCCAGTAACGTCTCTCGGCCCGCGAGATAATGTCATCTGACACGCCGTGATTTGGTAGAAGGTAATTGCACCCCACACTGTTGTAATTTCTCATTCATGCATGTTTGAATGGTGACTTATGCCACCACTAATTGCCAAAGCCCACTGACTGCAACCCTGCCTCGTAATGATGCGGCCTAATGGGCACTCCGTTTCACACTAATACCAAATAAAGGTTTGAAGTTTAATACGCCGTGTTTATTATTTATTCCTCTGAGGAGAGTGAAGTCACCGTTGCCTCACTTCTTCCGACGATTAATAATCTTTTAGGGTTTTTTTCATTTCAACCGATGCCAGTGACGGTGACATCATGGTCACCTCGGGCCCCTTAATGCAGCGGGAGTTAATGTTATCTGTCCGCCGTGTGAGATATTGTCCTGATCTTCTGCTTTTGTTTAAACAGGTGGGAGGGCCTCGTAGTCCTTGTTTAAGCTTTTGTTAAGCCACAGAGCTTTTGTGTGATCTAAATTGATGGATCGCTCCATTACAGCATCAGGTGGGAATTACGGAAAAATACAAGGCGCCTCGCAGCAACGTCGCATGTGGCAAACAAACGTCGTAGCTTTATTTTACCGTCGTCAAATATGTTCTCCATCAACTCACTAATGCAGGTCCAAGATGGAGTAAAGAGAGGAAGTCTTTAATGTGAGCTCCGTGGGGGGGGGGGGCTACGCCACGGGAAATTAGGGGCTAAATGTAATGTGGCGAAAGTGACTCCCCACCTGTGTGTTGTAAAGACTTTCCAGGCTGTAGTTAAACGATATGTCTGCAGCTCAGCATGCAACAGCCATGCGGCTCAGCTCACTTCTGCATCGAACACTTAACACGTTTGAATGAGCTGGAATATCAGTAGCTCAGAGTCATAAACTACTTTCTGATATAATTTGGCTTGATTGAGTGAATTTCAACAAGAAACACACCTATTTAGGGTTGAGAGTAAAAAGTACTTTGAATATTGTTAATGTGAGGCACGAGGAAGCACTTTGCCGAGATTACACCTCCATTGTCCATGACCATGAATGCAAAGAGCTGCAGAAGCAAACCCACTCAGCTGCATCCTCCTAAAGCCCACACCGTGGAGAGGGCGCGGGAATTTACAGCATGCAGTAAAGACTGTGCGAAGGGATTCGACAGTAAAAGCCGAACTCTGCAGAGCTGCTGCAGGGTGAACTGAAAGTGAAAAGGTGCAAGACGTTAACATTCACTTCTTCGATGCATGAATTTGTCATATTGCGGAGAAAAACTGCATAGCCAAAACCCTCTGGAGTCCCATCACACACGTAGCGTCGAACGACATCATTTCAGTCCCGCCTCCTTGTCATTATTTTTTTTTTTTTACATTTCTTGGAACACACAAAATTGCTCCCGAAGGCCCGAGCGGATTCCACTAAATGGCAACACCTTATATTTTCCCTCCCTGCAGACGGTTTTTACTGCCCCTCACACCTTCAGTTGACGATGGCGTGCATTTCCAAAACTGTTTGAAGAAGTAACAAACCCCCCCCCCCCCCTCCCAACCGAGTACATTCGTGGGGGCACCAGCTGAGAACACTGCCATTGAGTACAACTATATGACAACGTCGTCATCTGTTCCCCGGCTGAACTGGTAGATTTGGACTCAAGGATTCATCCAAGGAAGAAGACGTCCCAGCACCCCTTTCCCTTTGAATGAGTTCAGGCCACTTTGTGTTTGTCTAGACACGGGCCTCCGTGTGCAGTGCTAGAGACACACAGCGCGGTATCAAGTATTCTTTTCTATTTTCTCAGAGATTAAATCATTAAAACACAAATTGTAGGTGCAGTGCCAATGGATCAGCTACAAAGGAGGAACTAAATGTAGGACTGAAGCCTCCACAAATGACTAAAAGTTGTGCTGGCTTCTCAGGTTTCATTTTCAACCGCCATCATCGCCCAGAGGAATGGTTACGTCATCGTGTTTCAACCCAAAATAGCCAAAGAAAGTCTATTTAAGTTGTCGCATTTGGACCATTCTGCTCTAAATGTTCAATGCACGGCTCAATATGTCATACGTTTAGGTTACTGCCGTTGCAACTGTGTGGTTTCCATTAAAGACAATTGGAACAAAGCACGAGTTAGTGATGAGTTTTCATGGCTAACACAGTCTGACTCAGATAATAAGTGCACTTTGGCACAAAGCAGCATTACCACAGTGTATTTCCTAATCAAGCTGTTTATCTCACCAAGTCTAAAAAAACGAGAGCCGCAGACCAGGAGTCAACTTCAAAGCCGATGAGAGGATGGATAAGAAATAATGCAGCCAAACGAACTCTGAATGTACAATTAACATTCTGTTAACAATTAATGTTGCATCTTGGGACCAATTCGAGCTCCAGAAAATGATCTCACACACAGTCAAAAAGGGGTGATTTGGTTTTTGGATGTTCTCAGAGTTGCTCTCTTGGATAAATTATTAAAAACATCTTCGTTTTCGTCACCAGTCTTTTCAACCAGTGTTAGTCTGTTGAATATGCCAATATTTTAAGGACACTGAGGGCATTTTTTTTACTCACTTCTAGTTTAATAATCTTGGCTTCTACTCGTGTCTTGGAGAAATAAATATACGAGTATAGCAGTCAGTGACACCTGGAGGTGAAAAGGAATATATTGCACGTTCCTCACTAAATGCTGGAGAGCAAGACAGTCAAGCTGCGTGTGCATCCAAAGAATGCAATCCAAGAATGACTGGCAACCAAGACGTTAAAGATGGTTTCTGTGTCTGCTGCTTAGTCTGAGTAAGATATCATTTAACACAAAGAAACAAAAAATCCCTCCTTCCATACAGAAACTATACCAATACATGTGGTAGCCAACTTCTAAACGATGTGCATTTATTCTTCCTCCACTAAGCAGAGCAGCAGCGGGGCAGGAAATTAACGTCTATAAAACGCCACACTAAGCTGAATGAATTGGTAGTTAAGTTGGTGTTCATTGTAGAATGAACACTGAATGAATTTAAGAGGCCTTTTGGGTTGAATCGGATGGTCTATGTGTAGTAAGTGACATAGTTGTTGATCTGGGTGGTGGCATAAGGGTTCCCCACAAGTAGCTATAGGGTACGCAGAAAAGATATGGATGGATAAATTGCGGTGTGCCAATGGCTGCTGGTTGACAGTATCTGGGGATCCACAAACAGAATTCTGTTGTGTAGCCTGCATATCTTGCCATCATTGTGTAAATAAAAGCCCAATGCTGATTTAAATAATTACAAATATTAATTTAATTTCACGTTATTTAAGTCAATTTGGTTTATTGGTGCATATTAAATAAAAATAAAAAAATGCCATAATCAAACATTTAAAACAATGGCCTCTGGGGTCAGTTCATTTTATTCAAATCCATTTCATTTCAGTCACTTGTCGGAGAAAACAAACGACACACTGTTCCTTTAAGAAACAGCGTCACCGTCCGCGTCATCCACTCCTGCCTGTGACGTTTACTCTCCTCCCGGCATGCTCACTGAAAGTCCAATTATTAAGTTAATGGCGGGTATTTGTAAATGTCAGCGTTTAAGTTGTTGTTTGCGAATTGTATGCAATAATATAAGAAGAGAGACGTGTATTAATTGTCTCTGTTCGTTTCAAAGTATCTGCGTTGATTAAAAAAAGTGAGGGAGCAGAAAGGAGGGGGGGAAGTAACGTTAGCTTAGATTGTAACGCTAGCTTAACCGTTATCGTCATGTGCGCGCTGGCCGTTATCCACTGACACACACCGAAACCGAGCAGGAAGCGGTTTGAAAATAGCTTCGCTAGCGATGTTAGCTCGGCCACACGTCCTTCTCCGAGCCGCGACCCCAACGCCGCCGCGCGAATAGCCGCACTGGATGGGACGGAGGGAGAAAGTTTAGCTAACAGTAGAGAAACTTAGCGCCCATTCATTCGACCGCCGTAACCGCTGACAAGTAAATCTCCGCGGGCCTCATGAAACGGAAATGATTTCGCTTAAACGCGTATCCTCGGCTCTGCTGTTATTAATAACCGTCATTCGAGTCGACGGCTCGCCGAAACTGAACACCCCCAAAGTGCTGCTGCCGCTCGCCAGAGGCACAAAAATTAACTTCCCGCTGGAGATCACAGAAGGCTGCTACAGATGGTGAGTAGAACCGAGGCCACATGGGCCACTCGTGGCGATCCGAAAACAACCGGCCACTGGATTTCTGAGGGTTTCATTCCCTGTGTCCACCTCGCAGTACATGCATCTTTACAATAAAGCTGAACTCCTGCAAACCCATGTTATTCCACCTTAAATCCCCCAGATGATCAGCACAAGAACACTACACTTATTTCCATTACTAATACGTTTGTGTTGTTGTCTTCTTTTGATCCAGGTCCTCCACCAGGCCAGAGGTCGCAAGCATCCAGGCTGTGGAGGAAGGGAGCGACCGAGGCTGCTCCCGCAGAGCCGTCCTGCAGGCGCTGTCCACGCATCCCTCCAGGCTGACCAGCATCATCCTGGCCGAGGACGTTGGTAAATAGTGGTGTTAGTTGGTGGGATTTAAAAAAAACCCGCTTAGGAAACACGGGTACATAGGTACAGTTGTACATTTTCTGAATGCCATTTTGAAAATGTCAATGGTTCAGAAGAGGAACAGATGCAGTTCTGAGATGAAATAAGAGAATCATTCATTGGTCCCGCATTGGGAACATTTACGAAATGACAGTGGCAAAGGGGGTAAAACGGTTATTCATAGCATTATTAAAATAAAAAGAAGAATCAACAATATTAAATAATATGGACAGGTATCTTATAAAATATATATATATAATATAATTTATATATATATATGAATGGAACCTATAATATATAATATATTTTATTTAAAAAAATATATTATATAAATTTTAAGTATCATAACAGTTATTGCACACGTTTGAGGTGTTTCTGTACTATTTGGTTGATCAATGTACAGATTAGTCACTTACAGGTGGACAGTTTGGCCCTATAATCCAGACGGTGCGAAAGTGAACCTTTATCAGTAACCCTTAAACATGTGTGCGTGTGTTGCATCATGGCATGTGGTTCTGGAGAAACCAAATGTCGTGGGAATTACCATAGAAGTGGTTTTGCCAGGTGCTCATATCTTTCTGTCCATCTCTACACATAATTTGTTTTTGAGTTGCCAGTCCCGTTCTGTTGCACAACACTTTATTTTATATTGTGTAATGCCGTCCTCTGTTGCCCGCGGCAATGTTGGCCAGTCGCCAATGACCACAACAACTGCGAACAATCGCAGACATTGGCCACCAACATTTTGAATGTCTTGTTTGTAAAGTAAAAAACAAACTAACACTGTTTATTCAGACTACAAAAGAGGCGACTCGCTCCACCTGTCTAGCAAAACGTAACGTGATATAATCCATCACTCATGCAACAGCCCACTTAGCGGACAAGGAAAACCGCAAGATTTGGTTTTGACTTTGGGTGCAGCAGAGAACGGTTTAGAGCTCTCTCTCTGTTGCCATTTCCAGATTAGAGGCTTTTAGCTAAAATCTCCGTTGTCATGCTACGTGCATCAACAATAATTACGATTGCTCATTAACAACTGAGCCATTTGTTTTTGCCGAAAGTCCAATATTGTGATACTTTGTATATAATGCCCCCCCCCCCCCCATTTAATTTGCAGTTACAGGACTTGTACTGCGGTGTGACGCCATTGTCGACATCATCAGTGAGATCCAGATAGTGTCGACCACCAGAGAGCTCCATCTTGAGGACTCACCGCTGGCACTGAAGATTCATGCACTGGACTCTGAAGGTGACGCATATTGACTTTCCACAGGCTGCACTCATTGTCACTATATGCTGCTGGTGAATTGATATATAAGAATAATTCTCCTCACCACCTGCCATGTTACTCGATGCTGCATTGTTCATTTGCTGCTCTGAAGAGTTCTCGGAGGGATGACTGAGCGGGCTCCCGCCTGCATTTGTCCTCAAGCTGCTCCTGTGAGGTGGCTGTGTTTGTTCTGTTTGACTGGTTCCATTCAAGGCAGACACGCTTTTACAGCCTGATTCCTTCTGATGATGGCCCCGGGGGCCCTGGGGTTTTTGTTTTAGTTTGCCGTGTGCATTTGGGATTCTTCAGATGGAGTAAACTGCAAAAGGACGGCAACCATCCTGTAATAAAACGCTGTGTGGTTTTGTTGCAGCTCATTTTACTGCCAGGAGCTCTCAGACAATTCTGCTCCCAATCCTTTATACATCCAAGCATAGCGACCTCAGCCGTGTAACACAAGGGGAAAGGTCCATGCAAATATGTTCTGCTCCTCCCCAATGCTCACGTAGCCATGTGGTGAGGTTTAAAGCTGGGAGTTGGAGAAAGAGCAGGTCTGACCCTTTGTCCCTTTTTATGTTGCAGGAAACACCTTCAGCACCCTCGCCGGTCTGGTGTTCGACTGGAGCTTAGTGAAAGACGTGGATGTAAATGGATTCTCCGACTCTTACAATTCATTACGGTAGGCGCCTTTATGCTGAATCTGCAGACAAAGTCGACTGAGGGTCAAAAAGCTGACAGCAAACCAAAGTAGTGTGAACATACTTTTTTGCCTCTTTGCTTTGCTCTTTGAAATTAAATAATATTTTGTGCCATATGGAGTAGATTCACAAACATATTCTCTTACACGTCTCTTTTCTCTACTCAAGGGTACTTAAATTCTCCGAATCCACCTACACGCCCCCTGGATACATATCAGAAATGGAGCGTGTTGGGAAACAGGGCGACATTATTTTGGTATCGGGACAAAAAACCGGACATGCTAAGCTGAAGGCCAAAATAGAAGAGCCATTGTATAAGGTAAGCAAGTATAATGATCCACTTTGTTGCTGCAGTCATAGACGGTCTCAGAGGAGAAGAATACTTGTAGTACTTCTTGTGGTTGTTGTAGTGTGACCTCTGTACCGAGATGCAGGCGTCTAAAATAGCAAAAGATTGTATTGTTTTGTAATGAGTCCTTCCTGCCCCGTGTGTGAACGTCACAGCAGTCTTATCTCCTTGTTATCTCTTGGCCTATATCATTGTATAAAAGCTGAGCTGCTTGCATTTTTTACGTACACTTGTATAACACTGGCTTGTTAAGGCGGGAAGCTGAAGCTGTGTTGTTCGGTAACCATGGTGCGT
This sequence comes from Gasterosteus aculeatus, assembly GCF_964276395.1. Classification (NCBI taxonomy): domain Eukaryota; kingdom Metazoa; phylum Chordata; class Actinopteri; order Perciformes; family Gasterosteidae; genus Gasterosteus; species Gasterosteus aculeatus. The sequence goes on from NC_135689.1 coordinate 3,243,731, forward strand.
GTGCCACAGGATGTGGGTGCTGCGGAAGTGAGACTCTTGATTCTAGAGAACATCCTGCTGAGTCCGGCCTACGACGTCTACTTGCTGGCGGGAACTTCCATCCGATACAAAGTCCTGAAGATACGACAGGGCACGATCACAGGTCCGGCTCGGTTTACTGAGGAGTTGAACCCCTTATTTCACAACCGCTGCTGTGGAACTCGCAGCCCGTAACACTCGAGCCTCCGTTTGACTCCCGTGTTGTTTGTCCAGAGCTCTCCATGCCCTGTGATCAGTACAAACTGCACGTTCAGAATGGCGCCATCGGCGCCAACGGAAACCCGGACGTCGCCGTGGCCCGTCTGGATCAACGCATCTCCACGGTGACGGCAATTCAGCTCGGACACATCAACGTGGTGCTGGATCACAAGAGTATCCTCATGACGAGTCGCTGTTATTGGCATATTCCACATGTTATTCTGTGGCGGGACCAGGGTTGTCCCTCATCGAGTCGTTTGGTAAAACCGTTTTTAGAGCGGAAATGCGACTACTTTGCTTAATGTCTCTTCCTTTTTTTATTTTCCCAAATAAGCTCATTTGATTTGAATCACTTTAAGGGGAGAAATAAACTGTTTATGTTCCCTCTATATGATCAGTCATCTAACTAACACCTATTTAGAAGGTGTGCTAACACGCTTCAGTATTGTAGTTCCTTGTAGATTTTCATAGTAATAAAAACGTGCCCTCAGATGTGATTTCAGGCAATTTTGCAGTAAAGCTCAGAATATACTTATAAGAACTGCAGGGAAGACTGCAAGTCTTTTTTTGTTTCTTCATTTGTTTGAAGCTGAGGAGTCATGTAGGAAGGTTTAGATATGTCAGTGTCAACAAGTGTTACCATGGCAACTTTCCTGAGCAGCATCTCCTCAGGCCTTCGGATGCAAGGAGTGTCTCGCCTTCCCAACAGCACTCTGTATGTGGTGGAACCGGGCTACTTAGGTCTGTGCCTTGCTCCCACCATTGAAAACAAGATGGACGTGTTTCATAGTGTGTGTCTTTACAGATATGTAGGCCAACCTCTGCTTTCATTGTCATTTCTGTAGGTTTTAAAATCTTCCCGGGCGACAGCTGGGTTCTGGAGAAAGGAAGAGTTTACGACGTCCTCATCGAGGTCTTCGATAAATCTGGCAACAAGGTTTACGTTTCTGACGTGAGTGTAATGAGTTTTATTATTATTTGATATTTCAAACCATTTACGAGAGAACCGCCGCAGTTGACGTACGAACACATCTTAACCAACGTTATAAAATGACTCCCGAGTCTGCTTCCGTCTCCAGTCATACAAAGGTTGTTTAAAAATCTGCCTTTGGTGTTGCAGAATGTCCGCATTGACACGGGCTTCCCGTTGGAGTACCTGCAGCACCTGGAGTCGTCTCGGAATGGATCGTATCATCGCGTGAAAGCGCTCAAAGAAGGCCTGACTCTGATCGACGCCACCCTAACAGCCGTTGTGGATGACGTGCGTTTTACTTGGAACTTTGACCTTTTTTCAGTCTGAATTGGCATCAGTGTTCTTTTTACACCCCCCCCTCCCCACACACGCGTTCTTTCCACCTCAGTGGAGCGAGCTTGATCGTCCCCTGCGGCCTCTGCTCTGTTTCAGACTGGAAGGATTCACGCACTCGCCAACCCAGTCCACAATGAACAGGACGTGGAAATCTATAATCCTATAGTCCTCAATCCCAGTATTCTGACGTTTCCATGGCAGCCCAAAGTTGGAGCTTATCAGTACACAATACAGGTGATTAATCCTTTTCATAAGGGACCCGAATGGCTCTGAAGCTGTTGTTGGGCCTTTTACACCGTTCTAATGTGTTTTCAGCGATTGTTGTTATTTGTGCTTTTGCCCAACGTTCTAAATGAACGACGTTTCTTTGTTCTCCTCTGTTTCCTGTTGCTCGTGGCAGGCGACCGGAGGGAGTGGAAACTTCAGCTGGTCTTCGTCCAACACCGCCGTGGCCACGGTGACCGTGAAGGGAGTGATGACGACCGTGAGTGACATCGGCGTCAGCGTCGTTTACGCTCACGATCTACGCAACTCGCTCCACTTTGGCCAGATGAAGGTAGGTTGACCTGGAAAAGCAACAACACGCCTGTTCATGAAAAGGTTTTCAGTTTTTGTTTGTTGTTAAGGGACTTACTTTACGGTCTTTGAGACATTGAAACTCTCAAAGTGATCACAGCAATACCTCGGCGGGATTTAAGGAGATTAAATCTCAAGGTTTATTTTTTGCCAAAGCTATGTGCTATTGACTGAAAAGTGTGGTAACTTAAGCTTCTATCCGGTGTTCTGGACCGTGTTTCTTAATTTCAAAAGCCATAATCCATTTCCTTAATCGGCTTATCACCTGGCAGTGCCGTTTCATACAAACACACAAGCGTCTTGCAACAAGGTGCCAACTCTTTGGTGCACTTCTACTTCTTCCATCGTTCCTTCTTTATTCTTTTAAGCTAATTGAGATCACAATGTCTAATAAATGATCTCTCGACTGCATTATTATTAATCATGAAGACATAAGAATGTGACCCGTAATCATCTGAGCTTGCACCATTTTGGGAGGATTCCCAGTCACACCTTTCCTCTTTGGTTTCCCCTCTCAGGTGTACGTCGTCGAGCCCGTGGCCATGGACTTTGCCCCCTCCCCGGTGGAGGCCATGGTGGGCCTGGTCCTGGATCTGCCCCTCAGGATATTCGGCCACCTGGAGGAGGTGGGGACGGAGCGGGTCATGTTGAGTGACTGCTCCCAGTTTGACCTGCAGGTCGAGGAGGAGAACCCCGGCGTCTTCCAGCTGCTCGACGGTGAGTGTTGGGATGGAGACAATGTTGTGTAGCAGCTGGTCTACTGTTATCACACATATTGGAGAGGGGGTGTGTGGGGGGGCCTCATAGGTTCTAATCATGTAATTACAGTGGATGCTCATTCATTGATCCCTCCGTTTAGTGTTAATCAATGTGAGTTGTGACTAATCACGCCTGTTGGCCTGTTGAACATGTTGTGGGCTTTTTGTGTAACTTCCTTCTACTGAGATGTTTATTGTGTGGTTGTCTGTTCTAAAAAATATATATTTGATTCTCCTTCTCTACAATTTCCTATAACAGAAGAAGAATTGTAGAAATGATGAATCCAAAAATATATTCCAGGGTTCCCGCGGGTCCTTAAAAAGTCTCAATGTCTTCAATTAAAATTTGCGTAATTAAGGTCTTAAATTGTCTTAAATTTCACGTAAAGTTGCTGTAGATATAATTTTTTGCGCTTAATGGCGACGAGAAAGCACAGTGGCGCATCGTAAAACATCTTGTAGTTGATTAATTCAGTATTGTGCGAAATGAGTCTCCGCAATTAAATAGCTGTTTACAGACGCTGACGTCAGGCTGCGTGTCGCCACTACGCGGCTGTCGATGTGAGGTTGAAAATGCAAAGAAGATGGGGAAGTGCAAATTTAACGACAAGTGGATGGAAGAGGATGCATTTAGGAGGTGGTTGGCGCCAATTGAAAACAACAATGAGGCAATGTGTAAACTATGCAAAATGACCTTTTCATTAGGGACCACGGGGCTCAAAGCCGTCGAGTCGCACATGAAAGCACCAGCGATGCGTTGCAGCAGCTAGCCATAGCGGGGCCAGGTTAATCCCTGCATTGTTTGCAGCACGACTTAACGACGTTACAAGTTCAGACGCCACCTCTCAGTCGGCTGTAACAAGTGTGCGTTAAAAAAGTTTGGATTTCCATTGTAGGAGGCAATAAATTGCGTATTCCAAAGAAATTGACATTTTGGGGTCTTAAATTATATTTTTTGAGGTCTTAAAAGGGTCTTTAAAAGCATTAAATGTTACTTTTGAAATGGTGGAAGAACCCTGTATTCTCCTTTAGACAAATGTGTATTAATGTGTTTATGCTCTCCATCTCCCTCTGAAACCATTTGTACGGATTTCAGGTAGTCACTGCAACATTTATCTCTTTCAAAGTTCTTCTGTTAGCAAGATGTACAGTTTTTAATCCTGGAATCTTGTATTATTGATCAGAAGAGCAGCCTGGGACACATAATACGGCCGCTGTGTACTCGCTTGTGGTTTGAGAAGGGAAGATAGACGAGCACCCCCGGGCGAACAATTGGAACTATCTGTACATTGTCCAAACTGCTCTCTTTACTCGCCTTCCTCCGCCCCCCCCCCCCAGGGAGGCTGGCTCCTGGCCAGGAGCACTGCAGTGGGGTGAGGGCCAAGGCCCTGGCCCCCGGCTACACCGTGCTGACCGTGAGCTACACCCACGGCAACATTCATCTCAGTGTCAAGATCACCATTGCAGCGTATCTTCCTCTCAGGGTGAGCCGATTCCTCGCCGCCGCCTCGCTCATCTGGAACTTTTCAGACAAATCAACTGCGTATTTCTTGAGGTGCCCCAGAATTCATTTCCTTCTGGATAGTTTCTTCCAGCTGCTTATTCAGTACAATTCTTACACATTTTTCCTGTTCAGTCTGCAGGGTGTAATTATCTTAAACTTTTCCTCAAGTCTTTGTTGTGGTTTTCTTTTTATTCTTTCAGCGCACCAATTAGCTTTCTTTCTTTGAAGGAAACAAACTCCCTCGTACACACACGCGCACGTTCATACACGCAGCCTCTCCTTACAATAGAGGCTGAAATGCGATCATCAGCAGGTATTTAGAACCTACTCCTCCCGGGTTCCTCTTTGCATTTTAATTGAGCGTTGTACTCTGATGTGTTTTCTACACCTGTGCTCCAGGAAAATGACTTCACCTCTTGTGGTGGAGAAGTGATGACGTGTATTATGATGAGGTGACCACATCTTCGATCACGAGGCATTCTGTCAGTCCTGATCCACCCATAGCTGTGGTTTCCTTCATTCTATATTCAGGGCATCAGTGCAGCAACGTGCTGTGTGACGCTCCCCTTTTGAGGGCATGTCTTTATAGTGGAATCGCACCGTTTGATTGAAAATAGTGCAGACATTTTAGTTTCCTCGCTTGTTTTTCCTTGGCAACTAAAGGTTGTTTTGTTCAGCTGTAATCCGCAATATTTCATACTTAACGTCTCCCCAGTTAAGCTCCTCTTAACACTAGAATGGCCTAGCTGAGTAACATGAATACCTGCTTTGTCAGTTTTTAATTAAGATATCTTTCCCTTTGCTTTCCCTCAGTGACATTTCTCTCACCAAAGTTCTGAGTTTTTACATTTTAGTCAGTCGAGATTTGTAAAGGCATTTTATTCTGTAAATTGTAAGTTCTGCATTTCCTAATTAGACTTGTTGTTGTTTGGCAGGCGATCGACCCCGCGTCTGTTGCCGTGGTAACTCTGGGGTCGTCCAAAGACATGCTGTTTGAGGGCGGACCGCGGCCGTGGGTTTTAGAGCCCTCAAAGTTCTTCTGCAGCCTGAGAGCAGAGGATGAGGCCAGCGTGAGCCTCACTCTGACCAGCCCCTCATCTCACAACTACAACCAGCACTGGGTCAGAGCAACCTGCCGGGCCCTGGGAGAGCAGGTGAGACCCACCGGAACCACGCTGGGTTGAACAGAACGGCGCCAACATGTTGCATTAACAACTCCGCTTACAACATTTTGCTCTGGATGTTTTTTGTTTTGCCCGTTGTTTAAAATGACTCTTTATGTGCATTATTTGGGGGAAATTGCCAACAAGGCACAAGATAAATGATCCCTTTCGCACTACTGTGATATTTTGTCAGTTGTTTACATAAAGTAACACCAGGAAAAGATCCACGGGAGCCTGTTATTTGTTATTTTACTAAATGCTTAGTATCATAATGGCACTAAGAATAACAATCATTTTTAACAATGTATTGTCTTTATACTCTTAGACAATTTTTCTCTTCAATTGTTCATGCTGGATGCTGAAAAATTATACGGTTTCTTTTCCTACACCGCTCAAGAGTTTTCGCAGCCCACCGATGGTTCTGGATGATCGTGTCCGCGCTGTGTGACTGTTCATCATGCTCGTCCTCCCAATAGTTTCCGGCTGTGGTTTGTCTCCGTCCTGCTTTAACCCTTTTCGCTGTTCTCCAGGTGCTGGAGGTGATGGTGGGAAACAAGGCCAGTGTGACCAATCCGTACCCCGCCGTGGAGCCGGCGGTGGTCCAGTTTGTGTGTGCCCCCCCGTCCCGCCTCACCGTGGTGCCGGTTTACTCCAGCCCGCAGCTGGACCTGGCCTGCCCGCTGCTGCAGCAGAACAAACAAGTGGTACGTAGGCGGTCAACAAGCGGCTAGAGGTGAATGCGAGTTACTCGCCTGGCCGCTAAAAGGCGACTCCATCGCTGGGTGAATTCTGCTCATTTTTGACACTAATTTTTGAAATAATTTTTATATCTGTTTGCTTCTAAAAGGAGACATTTGAAGATCTTACAAAATAACTTGTATAATACTAACACCCCTCAGCTTTTCTAAAATGATTGTGTCGTATCCTTAATGATAATTATTAATGGGTTTTTTTTGAAGCCTGACTTTTTGTAAAATGAACTCCTCTCACCACCTTGTTTCAGGTACCCGTTTCAAATTACCGTAATCCCGTTTTGGATTTGGCTGCTTTTGATCAACAAGGAAGGAAGTTTGACAACTTCAGCTCTCTGAGCGTCCTGTGGGAGTCGAGCAGCGCGTCGCTGGCCAGCGTTGAACCCGCTCTGCCCATGGAGCTGCAGCTGATGGAGGACGACAACAAACAGAAAAAGCTTCACGGTAAACCTCCCTGCTCGTGTGTGTTTAGAGAACAGCGGGTTCTCGGCTGAACTCTTTTTGTTCGAGACTTTTGCAAAGCAGCGAGGCGGACGAAGCTGTGGCGGGATTTCATTCTACAACGGCGGAGGCGGCCGGGGAATTATTCTTTCAGCTATTACTGGGAACGGAGCTTTTTGTCTTTGCCGTCTGTGTCCATAGATTAGTGGTGACAAAAAGTTTGTATTGGCCGTTTTGTTTTAATTGCGGTTTGTTTGCAGGGCGCCAGACGGTTCTCGTCCATCATCAGACGGGGGTCGCTGCCATCACAGTGACCGCTGTGCGTTACCAGCTTTCCCACCTCGCAGCAGCCAAAGTACCCGGTCCAGTAAGTGACCCGACCAGTAACACAGCGCCATCGCTTTTCATTCCCAATGTTATTTAAAGTATCCGTATAATGTTGTTCTGTGAACATTTTGCTTCCACTCGGATGAATGTTTTTTTAATTGAGTTGAAGGAAGATCTGAGCTTTAAATACACGTTTTCACTTTTATTTCATGTAGGGGGAATATTCATAACCATAACATTTGTTTTCAACAGTATGACAACTTGAGCCCCGTCTCGGCCACTCTGGAGCTCCTGTTGGTCGAAGACGTGACGGTTTCTCCCAACGTAGTCACCATATACAACCACCCGGATGTGCGGGTAAGGACAGTCTGTTCGTGGGTTGCTTTTCTAAAAGCGCATTTAATAATTCATCAAAGTATATTATGTACTCTTTCTGCCCAAGAAGAACAGAAATGCAAATGAGTTGAATCCCCCCGGTAACATGCAATGATTTCAAACGGCACAGTGGAGTCTTATTTCCCTCCTCCCTCAGTGGGCCTCCCTCCTAATCCTCTGACATATAGGATAGTTGTGGGAGGTGTGGGGGTTAAATAACAGCTAGTGACCTGTGTGAGGGGATTTTAAAGAGTGAGTGTGGTCAGAGGTCACTGATGTCTCATGTGAGGCAAATGACTGGGACCGTTTTCTCCCAGCAATATGTTTTTTTTATATATATATATATATATATATTAGTATTTCACTCACACTTGTGACACGAGGCATTCATTGTATTTCGTTTTGCAGGCAAACTTGGCCCTGCGAGAAGGATCCGGGCACTTCTTTGTCAACGCCAGTGTGAGAGGGATCGCGAATGTGGTGTTCCAGGAGGCCCAAGCAACAGCTCAGGTAAGACGGAACAGCTGGACTGAGGTCGTGAATGGTTGGAACATTTCACTTTTTTCCTATTTTCAATAAAAATGGGTATCTGAATAGTGAAGTTATTTGTGGGTAAATGGTGTTGGAGCAAATGCTAGTTAAGTGGTTTGGATTTGTTTCTTGTTATTCCTTATTGTAAAATAGTTATTAGATATTTTTTAATTTGTTCACAGGGTGTTACACTTTCAAAGTACTTTTAATCCATAATTTAACTTGCTTGCTGGCTACCACATGACACATTTTACACTATGTATTTAACTAAATAGGTGGATTTCGTTTTTATCAGCCCAATATCCCAAGTGGCTTTTTAATCTGTACCGTTTACGACATCGTCTGTCTTTGATTATTTACATTTAACTTTGATTCTCCCCAGTTATTTCAAGCACATTTATTTTTTAATTACCATAAATGTCTCCACCTTTCAATACTTCCAAACTGTTCTGGACTGAATGGAGTCGTTCATTAGAATACACAATTATGATATTGAACAACATGCTAAGGACTTTGAGTAAATCCATACCGGTGTTCTTTGATCCATAAAGCCGTGAGGATTATGGATTAAAGGAAACCACTGCTCAAATATTCTCCCATGATCGACCCTTTGATTTGCTCCGTGTACCCAGGTGTCTCCTCTTCACCCAGGGGAGGTGAAAGTGATGGTTCATGACCTTTGTCTGGCGTTCCCAGCACCTGCCAAGGCCACAGTGCACGTTTCTGACATCCTGGAGGTTTACGTGAGAGTCGTTGACAAGGTGAGTCCCCCCCCCCCCTCCATGGATTGATTGGATAATCCCTATTATAAGTATTACACATTCCGTCTTCTTACAGCCCAACCCCGTCCCAATCGTTATAAAAGCCAGTCTTGAATTGCCCTCATTAGCTTTGCCCCGCCTGTGAACCTAAAGGACTGTTTCCCCTGATGGATGACGCCGCTCATCTGTATTGCAGGTGGAGATCGGCAAGTCTGTAAGAGCTTATGTCCGAGTCTTGGACGATAATAGGAAGCCTTTCCCAGCCAGCTACTTCCGCTTCATGAATCTTAAACTCAAGGCGGCCTCTGGAATCGTCTCTCTGAAGTGAGTATCTACTTTAGTGCTTGTTGAGGAAGTCACAAAACTTTGTGTTCAATCCTAAATGTCTCTCTATTGATTTACTCTTGCAGATCATTATCGGAGTCCGCTGAAATAGATACGGCTGTTTTTGTGGTGAAAGGTGCTTCTATTGGTCAGACCACTCTATCAGCTGTTGTAGTGGATAAAAATGGAAGAAAAATTGCCTCTACACCTCAGCAGATTGAGGTAAAACACTTCAGTGCAAAGTGCTTCAATGTAAATTCAAGTCAATAAGTTTGACTCTTGCATGTGTGTCGCACAGTTGGTTTAACCTTTTCTTTTCACTTCAAGGTATTTCCACCCTTCAAGCTCATCCCAAAGAAAATCACCCTGCTAATTGGAGCAATGATGCAAGTATGTATAATATTGATGCTTCAGCTTTGTCTGGAAACAGCTGGTCTCAGTTCGTCGCGCCAGAAGAGTTCATCTTCCAAAAGAGCCCTAATTTTAGAGATAATTTTAGCCTAAAGGCACTTGGTTTGAACACCCAGCTTGCCTTTTGTTCTCCAACTTGTGCGTTAATTTGAGAGCATTTACCATCCAGCCAAGAGGCCTCCTAATGCACTGCACATTACTCGTGTCTGATACCCATTTTCTAATCTTCACACGCGAAAGCTGTTGTCTCGCCTTTCAGTTGGTTAACATCCCTCGTATTCAAGGCCTGGTTTTCCCCGTTTCTTTCTCTCAAGCTCTTTCTTTTTTTGTTCCCACTGTCCGTAACAGATCACGTCTGAAGGTGGCCCCCAGCCTCAGTCCAATATCCTTTTCTCTATTTCCAACGAGGAAATAGCTTCCGTTAATGGCATCGGCCACGTCAGGGGGGCCACCGTCGGTAATGTCACTGTGACCGGGCTGGTGCAGGCTGTTGATGCCGAGAGCGGGAAACTCGTCGTCGTGTCTCAGGTGAGTGAGTGCGCGCGTGTGTGTGCGTGTGTGCGCGTGTGTGCGGTGTTACGGACGAGTATGTCGCTGTTAGATTTTACAACAACATCGCGGCTCTCATCGCGTGTCCGCAGGATCAAGTGGAAGTCGAGGTTGTGCGATTGATGGGCATTCGAATCAGAGCGCCCATCACGAGAATGAAGACAAAGGCTCAGGTAGGATCCGTTTGTAGAAAAGCTACATTTTGAAAATGACCCCAAATCCAGGGATTATTTTTCAGCATTGCGATTAACTGTAAAACAGTGAATTGGTTCATATTGTTCTCAGTGACCGCCTTCTCGTTTTCTTTTCCAGATGCCTGTATACGTGATGGGTCTGACTAATAGTCAAACGCCCTTCTCCTTTGGCAATGCCGTGCCCGGCCTCACCTTCACCTGGTCCACAACCAAGAGAGACATTATAGATGTCCAGCCAAGACACATTGAGGTACCCTGCACATGAAGGTTTCATTTCATATCCAATGCGGTTTCTGCCACTGAGCCGTTTCTATTTTTGTCCCCTGCTGTCCCTCTGATCCTTTTACCAGATTGATTTAAAAGTGCTGTCCCGGCATCGCATTATGATTAAACACAAACAGAATCTGCCTCGTCTCTGCTTCCTTGTCAGCCTCCGCCTCGTCCTTGCTTCCTCATCACTGCTGCCCTTTTTCATTTGATTTGCTGCTGCCATTTCTGCCCTCGTCACAATGGTGCCCGTCTCCTTCAGGCTAACGTGGAGCTTCAGTCCGAGCACAACTTTGGCATGAGGGTGACCGGCAGAACGAGAGGGCGCACGGGGCTGAAGGTGGTGCTCAGAGTCACTGACCCCGATGCCGGGCAGCTGCTGGAGAATCTACAGGAGCTCACGGATGAGATCCAGATCCAGGTACAGCACTGTGGCGTCGCCAAAAAGGATCTCTGTAAAACGTGTGTCCCTCTGTCCTCCGCACCAGAGTTAATGATGCCGTATGTGCAGATATTTAAGAAAAGGCCACTTTTGTGAACCAAGGAGCTTAACACGACGGTGTCCCGTCAGCTGCTTTTCTCAAAGGAGAAAGCTGGAGTTTAAGCTGCTGAGCTTTGGAGTATCTGCGGTTTTTAGACCACATGATGCACCGCGTCTCATAAACACCAATGAATGGTTACAGCCCTCCTTCTTATTTTAAGCTTCAACGTTTTTGCTTTCCTCAAAGGTCTATGACAAGCTGCACATGCTTAACCCCGAAGTCGAGGCCGGGGAGTTACTGATGGCTCCGAACTCGGCCCTCAAACTCCAAACCAGCAGGTGAGTAACAACTGCCTGCGCGCTGCTCTAAAAGCACGTGGATTTGTGCGATAAGATTCATCGCAGACGGTGACTTGGAACTTGTAGCTGAGACGAACTAGATTCCATCGTGTGTCTCACTGTGTCCACCAGGGACGGTGCAGGCGTCCTCTCTTACCAGATACTGGAATGCCCGGACCAGGTTGTCACCGCTCAAGTGGACGATAAGGGCTTCCTCTTCTCCGGCTCCCTCACTGGCATCTCCTCCCTGCTGATCACCTCGCAGGAGACCTTCGGTGTCAATCAAACTCTCATCCTCGCTTTGAAGGTGAGTTTTTCATTTTCTGCCTTTTGCCCTCATAGCTATAGTCCAATAAATTGTTTTAATGAATGTTTGGCCCTAAAAACACTCTTTTCTATACGTTTCAGGCCTAATGAAAATGTATAAAGCATATTCTGATATCCATCTGAGTGTGACTCCTCCCTCCGTTCCCCAGGTGGTACCTGTGTCCTACGTGCGCTTCAGTACCAGCCCAGCGCTGCACACACACAGCAGGGACAGCCTGAAAGCCTTACCGCTGGGCATAGTGCTCACCTTCACTGTGCACTTCCACGCCAGCACGGGAGAAGCTCTTCACAGCTCCAACTCCCACCTCACGTTCTCCACAAACAGGTCTGTTAACGTGCACTTATTGAATGATGGAATGTGACTGGTACTGCGTATACGAGTATGTCACACACAACACGTAATCAAGCATATCGTCGGTTGTTTGTATTAATATCTGTAGAGAACAACAGGGGTAGTTGAGGACACGGCAGGCAGCACATTAATTTACTGGGCTGTTCCTCCAACCTCATTTCCGATGGAGTCGTTTCCACCCGAGTGAGTGTTAAATGGATGGATGGGTGGTGCGGGAGGCAAGGCGGAGCACAGCCGCCCTCCTGATGAGGAACTCCCTCCTCTGGGTGCACAATAGATTCTATTACCTCGTTCGCCAGGTGCTGGCGGATGGTTTTGGGTAAAAAGCCTAAAGATCCGAGTGTTAACGGGCCGGTAGGAGCAGGACTGAAGAAGGAGCACGTTGGATTTCACCTCCATCTCTGGTGGAAGCAGTTTGGCCCGATTTCCTCAGAGCAAAAGGCCGGCAGCACCATTCTTTGGAAACGGAGGCACAAAGCCAGACTTTCTATCAGGGGAAAAAAATAATCTATAGGATGCTGCACTAAACTAAGAATGGGAAGTTATTTATTATTTTATTTTTTTAAGCCTGTCAAATAGTATAGGCTGAATTCGTGTTTGTAAATCTCATTGGAGCAACCAATGAGGAGCTGGAATGAATAATGGTTGTAGTCTTGGGTGGTGGAACACATGGGGACGAGCGGGGGGGTCAAATGGAGATAAATGACGTCAGTCTTTGCGCCCTCGACCCAAATCTGACTGACGCCAACGAATCGAATAATTTGTGACCTGCGTTGTGACCTGCAGGGACGACCTGGTGCAGGTGGGGGCCGGGCCCGGTAACCACACCCTGACGGTGCGCACGGTCAACGTGGGCCTCACGCTGCTCGCCGTGTGGGACAGCGAAAACGTGGGCGTGGCCGACTACGTTCCGCTCCCTGTCGAGCACGCCATCCACCCGGATCAGGCCCACAGACTGGTGGTGGGGGACGTGGTCTGCTTCGCCGCCCACCTGACCAGCCCGGATGGTGAGAGGGAGCGTGCATGTTAACTTCTTCTGCTTTTTAATTCCTCCACAATCTCCATGCGGTCAAAAGTTTTATTTCTTTAATGTGATTAAGCAGAATCTGTGTTTTATCCAACGCTGCAATTCATAGAATTTACATATTATAAAGCCGACGTATTCCTTATACGTCTTGCCGTCTGTGTAGGTGGTCTCGGAACTTGGAGCTCCTCGTCCGCTGGCGTCCTGCAGGTGGACGCCAGAAGTGGTGCCGCGGTAGCCAGAGACTCCGGGACCGCCACCGTGTACTACGAGATACCCGGCGTGTTGAAAACGTACAGAGAGGTGTGTCATACGTGTTTCTGCCCAATGCGTCTGCATGACGTTACCGCGGATGACGGTCACGCGTGATGGTCAGGCGTGATGGAGTGTGCAGAGGATTCATTCTGGCTCCGTCCATCCCGTCACGCTCCTCCCTGCTCCTGAGCTGAACGTTTTCTGCTATTCTCTGAATTTTTAATATGGGCAGAATGAGAATTAATGCGGTTCTGACTAAACGAACTTGATGATGATACGTGTGTGTTGTTTGTTTTTTAGTGTGAGAGAAGACTCCCGATAAAGGGAGCAGTAATGTGATATTAAGCAGTGCAGTTTCCAATTAGTTTCACACTCTGCAGCTCTTGATGTGAACAGTTGGTTGTCGCCGTACTTTAAACTGTGATTAATTGAAGCTCGCACCTGAATCCTCTCAGGACTTATTGGCTGTTTTCTCCCCGCGTGCGTTCTGCAGGTGATCGTGTACGCAGCGACGCGGACGGCGGCCGCGGCGCAGGCTGCACCCGTCAGGATGGGGAAGGAAACTAAAGTCCTGCTCTCGACCCGAGGGGGGGGGACCAACCTCATCGGTACGGAACTCACCCACTTCTAGGGGAGGGTTTGTTTCAAAAAGTCCATCTGTCACCGTAGCGCGGCACAAAGGCTGGAAAGAGGGGGGACGCCAGCTCGTCTGTCTCCGTCCGACGGGGACAAAGTCCACTCAGCGCCGACCCCCCCCCACTTCCCCGAAGCGCCGCGCTGACATGATTCATTGTGTTTGTTTGTAGGAAAAGCAAAGTGGAAAGTCCACAATGGACAGTTTCTAAGGACGGTTACGTTCTGGGTTGCTTTGCCACGCTGACCTGTATTTCCTGTGGTTGCCTGGCAACTGCTCACATCCAATACTTAAGATCAAAAGAAAACTAGAAACACAAACAACAAGATTAGAGGTGTTGTGCAGATTTTTCTTATCTTTTTGGATAGTGGCAGGCTGGCTGTTTGGACCTGTTCATGTTTGACTGACACCAACTTTTAACTGATCTAATTGTGTTGATTTGATAATAACGATGGAATCTGATGAAGCGGAGACGTCTCGTATCTGATCGTGTGCTCCGCCGTGCAGGAACCTGTTCCTCTGCCCACACTGACGCCATCGCACGGCTGCAGCCGCAGACGTCTGTCAGCTGCCACGTGAGCTTCACCGGCGATGCCGTTGACTTCCCCGCTACTGACGTCTTTAAAACGCACACCAGCTTTGACTGCAGCATTGGTAAGAACCGCAACAACATCTCATTCCTGCTTATATTTGTATGAAGGCTGTGAGCATCTACACATCATTTGACAGTCCTGTTCATTCAAAGGATTCAGTCATTTTGCTCTTTGGGCCTTTTTTACATTTAGATTCATATATACATCAGTATTGGTTTAAAACCACATCTTGGCATCTCTTACCTGTCTGTACTAAAAAAAATGCTTGTTTGACATTCACATCATTTTCAACCTTTTTAGGAGTGTCCCAAAATAAAATGACTTTGAAAGCTAACCTGGGCGCACAGTGTGCAATGTGTACGCTCTGCATTACTGGCAGGAAAACACAATTTACAAGCGCAAAATCAATATCTGCATTGCCCGTGGAATGAGTTTAGCTGGGACTATAAAATGTGTCCAGGTGATGTATTGACCTGAGGAGACTCAGGTGGCCTGAGAGCACTGCTCTAATTTGGTTTGGGGTTTGGGACTTTGCCCCAGTCGGGGGCTTATCAGTGAGGTGTGTGTGTGAGGGAGACGGATCCCTCCCCGGTCTTACTGGGAGCACTGGATTATGACGTGATGGTTTTAGGCATTGAAACTAAAGAAAGAACACATTCATTTTAATTTATACGCATCGCTAACCACCTCGTCACCGGGAGACTGGACTGTGAGAGCCGCGCAGCTCATATATTATGAATTTGTTTATTTGTTCTGTTTTTAGTGTACTGCTCAATAAAGGGTGAGGATAATGAATCCGATCCCTTAGAACTCGTCCCGTGAGCACAAAGAAGGAACCTCTTTTTTTTCCGGACATCTTTCATCCCGCTTGCACGCATCAATAAATCATCTCGTCACTTCTTCCCCTGTGAATTCTCGCCGCAGGCTCGTACTCGTGCTCCGTAACCCTGCAGCCGATGACGGACCGGCAGACCCGCGTGCTCAGCGCGTCCACGTCCGACCTGCTGGTGAGGGCGGGGCTGCAGGGCGGCGGCGTCTTCCCCGGGGAACAGGTCAGCGCCCGGCTGCCCATCGAGCCGGGCCTCTACTCCGACCAGACCGAGCTGCTGCTCACCAACCTCCACCCGTCGGCGGAGCTCACCGTGTACGGCCCCGCGGCCGCCCTGTCCACCACCGAGGTCAGGCCTCTAGGAGAGCGTCCAAACGAATGTCCCGAAGCACCAGAGTAACACACCTCTCCGCCTTTCTTAGGTGGTGTCTGCTTCTGCCAACATCGCCGTCCAAGAGAAGGAGGTGCACCAGGGCTTCCCCAGTTTCTCAAAGTACACCATCAGCGCCGTGGACCCTCAGGCTGCGGTCTCCACCTCCGTCTCCATCAGCTGCTCCTCCAGCGGGCAGAGCCTCGTCGTCCCGGTCGCTTTGATCCAAGTGGCCGAACCCCGCGCCGCCAAGCTCGGTCAGGAACCCCGTCACGCTCATACAGCATTGACGACATGATTAAAGATGATACAAATCGAATAAATTTGAATTAAGTCTGTCAATTAATTGAATAAAAAGTGGTCGCCTTAAAGGTACAGGACAAGGAACAGAGAGGAACCTGCTTTTTGTAGCGATGCTTTGCAGAGGTTTTGTCAGCTTATTATCCGCCCCCCCTCCTCTCTGCAGCTCTTTCTCCAGTTGTTTACGCTGAGGGGGGCCACTCCCTGCACAGCTTCATAACCTCCTACCAGATGATGTTCTTCACCTTGTTCGCTCTGCTGGCTGCCACAGCCATCGTCATCATCGGTGGGTCATTCGCTAATGGATGAAGGAAGTGCTAATACAGCGTTGTCATAGCGATGGCAAAGTGAAACAAACGCTTTGAGAATGTGTGTTTTGGTCCCATTCTAAATCACCGTCGGAGTTTTTAATACCGAGCTCTTGAGATGTGTTTTCCTTCTCTCCTGCAGTCGTCCACTCAGTGTTCAGCCCGAGGGAGCCGGCGTACCACCCGGCCTTCATGCAGAGGACACCACCTCCCGTCTTAGGTAGGACTCTGACTAAAGGAACGACTGAATAAAGACCAAGTCAGGACCATTTTTTATTTTTTTTGCTAATGAAGTTATTTAGTGAATGTCTGATATCAAAATATACAGCGGGTGTTTGGCGGAAATCTACGTCACCGAGGCCAACCCGGGCCGCACCTCCACCTATTTCTAGTTAATGTTGTTGTGTCTCGACTCTTTTCCAGGTCTGAACTCTCCGGTGATGAATTCCTTCAACCGCACGATACCGAGGACGGACCCAAACAGCAGCCCCAGGTCGCGCCTCTACTCTCCAGACTACAAGTCCTGATGGAGCTCTGAGCTCTGCGCGGGCCATTCATGCATATCGAACGTGCCTCTGACGCCGCGGGACCTGACCGCTAAATGTCAGCCTCGCCGAGTCGTGCTCTCACCCCGGTCCGTCTTCCGAAGAGAGATACTCACAGGGCTATTCCCTCGTTGTGTGGAAACCGATTTATAAATGTGTTTTTGTTGTGGTTTTCCATAGAAATGGCTTTTATACGAGACTGACATATTTTGGTTTTTATTTTCGGGTAAAAATACCACGAGTTTGTGCTTTAACCAACGTTGCTTTTTGTGTTGATTCGCTACTTACTGTCCGTGATTTGAAGTTTGGTACTTCAGGAGGAACCTTGTCCATGAATGACACAAAACATTCACTTGAAAGTGTTTATTTTTTTTTATGAGCAGAAAACACGCTCTGTTTCGTTTGTAGCCGACACCTTTTGTGAAATGAAACCGTCCTCCTTGTATATGAGGAACCCTTCAAATGTGCACAAAGCTAACTGAGAAAAGGTGTGGCTTGTTCTTGTCCAGGGCATTTAATCACTTAACATTACTGTTTAGTTTGAGCCACGACGCGTGCAGCTAGTGTGATTCATTAATGTGAAACAGTTGGGGAATGTGAACCATTATTCAGCTTTTATCCCGGCAGAAGTCATCAAATGTGACCTGGTGACCTTTCGGAAAATGTATGCTTTGTTTTTTTTAACCTGAACTCCGGGAGGAGACTCGTGTTGCACTGCAGAGACATCAGTGTGATATTTTTGTATTGAACAAAGAATAGTATTTATGTTAGCTAGTGGAATTCAGTTTTACTGTGAGACGAGTGTGTGTGTGTGTGTGTGATGATCAAATGGTTTCATCGTTCTTTGTGTTTTTCATGCCTTTCCATCCGACCTGAGCAGCTTCAGCACCACTCTGTCTGCTTG
This sequence comes from Gasterosteus aculeatus, assembly GCF_964276395.1. Lineage (NCBI taxonomy): Eukaryota > Metazoa > Chordata > Actinopteri > Perciformes > Gasterosteidae > Gasterosteus > Gasterosteus aculeatus. The sequence goes on from NC_135689.1 coordinate 3,261,471, forward strand.
TGTGCAGATGCTTTCGCCTTTTGCCAATTAAAGTTTCTTACTTTTCACGTTCAGCACCTCGTAGTTCTTCACAACACTTGAGGGACAAGGAGTCTTCCTGCAGCCAGACAGGAAGCATATTTCTTTATCCTGAATAACTGAAGTACAGATTGTCGATCCAGTCTGAATTAAATGCTGTAGCTTCTCTTCTACTTGGAACCGTGAATCCGTCAAACGCACCCAACCTGCAAGTTTCCTCCACAGACGTCCCAATGAATTCATTTTCCTGCATCAGTGCCGCGTCACTTATCTCGTCTTGATACGCCTTATTTTCCCTACTTGTTGCCTTTTTATTGACAGTTAATCTATTCGTTGTTTTTGGGGAAATCACAAGTTTCACCTTTTTTATTGTTACTGAAATCCCGCTCGCCACAGTCTGACCTGGTGACACAAACGGGATTCTCTGGCTCCCTGAGGATGAGTAAAGGTCTGCGACATCTGATCAAATATCTCCCATCTGTCTGTGCCCCCCCACCCCGGACCCTCCCCGGGCTCATTTGTATGTCCTCAGCAGCCACACGCTGGCAGACAGACGGGCTCCAGCGACGCACCGCGGGGTCCTTTGTCGAGCAGCAGAACGTGAGGTGTGTGTGTGTGTGTGTGTGTGTGTGAGATCCCGGGCGTCCTTAACGATGGGCGGGACAAAGTGATGTTAACCGCTGCGTTGTGTGAACCAACAGGCCGCCTGATTGGCCCATCCGACGCCGCAGGTGCTCTTTGCTTTAAAAGTGGAAATACCCCACCCCCCTTTTTTTAAATCACTCCCATCAAATGCTAGTGGGGGGGTTCGCAGCGTGCGCGTACATCTATAGCTCATTAAAGCGGCTGTCCGCGTTAAGATAAAATGATACTCAATTTATTCTCCATTATGGGACGGCAGTTGCAGAAACCCCCCCCCCACCTGTCAGCCTGTCGGGCTGGGAGAAGTCCTGGCTGTTCCAGATGACTTACCGGGCTGTCAGTGGAGGGGGGGGGGTCGCTGAACGAGACCTGAGGAGAATGGCAAAGCTGCTCTCCTTTAGGATGGTGTGAAAGCCCCCCCCCACACACACACACACCTCCCTATGGAAGCTCCACACTTGCAGAAAACCAACCTATTTTGTTTTTGTATTCCTGACTTTATATAACTTGATATCCGATAAAAGGAGCAAAATGCTTCATTGTCTGCAGATCACACAAACCACACGTCAAAAAACCAAAGGGTTTTCCTTTCACTCTGCTGGTAAAACGATCGGTCGGTGGTTTCCTCCATCAGTGCTGATCAAGAGAGCTTCCGTGTGCGTGTGACCGGCCAGCCAAGGGAAGAAGGGAAAGATCCCAACAGCAAAACAACAAGCTGCACTATTGGCTGCATGGCTGCTGGTGTTACTCATCCAGAGGTCCTGAGCGCTGCGATGACTTGCTGGTTTGTATGACTGATGGAGCTGCATGGTGGATACAGGTGCACAGATGTTAAAGGAGGGGGGTGCCGCTGCGAGCTCGGAGTACAAACCACAGCCACGTTGTTGTTTATCTTCACAATGACAGTTGTGCGAGTGGCTTTGGCCCATCAGGAGGGGACGCGTTGATGTGGATGAATGGCTGGAAGGGACCATGTTGAGAAGGTACATCGTAAAGTCCTGTGAATCACAAAGTAGCCCCGCCCGAAGGAGTACTCGGCTGTACGGCCTACGGGACGAAACCCTAACTCTATCCCATCAAACTGTTAATGTGCGATGTTTAAATCATTGGGGCCTCGGGTAAGATTCTCAACCTAGAATTGCTCCTCGTGGTTGTGTGAATCAGTTTAGATCCAGATAGTCCGGGGGGCCCTTCGCGTGGCAACCCGTGACATCATGGTTATAAATGTGTGTTCGCACGTTCTAAAATCCTGCTCAGCTTTGGTACATTTAGCATTTTCATATGCAAAAAAAAAAAGCACGACAATTATGTCGCTTTTTCAAACATTTAAATATAAATGTGTGCGTGTGCTTTGATAATAACCAAGCCAGACACGTGGAGCGATCACATGACACTGAGGAAAAAGTCCTAAACATTCTTACCGCCAGCTGACCAAGAGGAGCAGATGTAATCACCATGAAACTTTAGCATCACCCTCTTCCATCACAGGGCGGTGCAGTTTGCTCTCTCATGCGCCACCCTCATCTCCTCCCGCCGCACGTGCGGATACGTGCAGATCAGGGAAGTCTAACGCGCATTTATTTGGATCATTTCCCCGGAGGAAGGCGACCTGCGGATTCGTAAAACTTGTAAGCCCCGCCCACTCTGACAGCCAGCGTCTGTTTACGAAAAGTCACGGGAGCAGCGTGGAGCTAAAGGTGAGGCGCGGGGCCGGCGGAGAGTCGCGCCGCTGCGGTCCCCACAACGTCACTTTAAAAAAAAAAAAATCGAATCCACGTCTTTGATTCGACCACGTCCGCGTCGGTTTTGTTGGGTTCGCGTCTGCACGCGGTGGGACTATTTCTGCGGGCGGGTGGTCACACACACACACACACACACACGCCGGGTTCAACACGATGGCGAGGCGTAAGAGGCGCAACGCGCGCAAGTGTTGCGCTTAAAAAAAAAAAAAAAAAGAAACAACCTCATCTAGCGCGGAACGACATGGAAAGCAGCGCCGCCGCCGAGAACCCCTCCAGGGCCGTGGAGTACTTGAAGGAGCTCAACAGGATCATCGAGACCCAGCAGGAGCTGCTGGAGAGGCAGCGGGGACGGATCGAGGAGCTGGAGCAGCAGGTGATCGATCTGTGCGCGGAGAACGCCCGCCTGAAGGAGCGGTACCAGCGGCACCTGGCGACCTGCGGGCTGCTGCAGGGCACCAGCAGCCTCGTAAAGGCGCACGTCGCCCGGGACAAGTAAGACGTCACCTCCTCTCGTTCTTAAAGTCGAGTAATCTCTTGAACTAGGTGCACTTGGTTGTAAGTAATCGTTGCTAAACGAGACCCGCGGTTGCCTCCTTCTGCTCCATGGACTGTGTCATCAGACGGATTTCTTCTGGTTTGTGATGGTAAACGGATTTTACGCGCAGAAACATGGGGTTCGCCGCAAATCTCCGAGCCTTTTTGGATCATATCTGGAAACCTGCAGATAGTTTCACCATATCACCGAGCACCACCGCGACGGATGACGGTCAATGCAGTTTTTTTATCCAGCAGATTTATCTCCTTTCATGTTGCCCTTTTGAGAGCTGATATGCTGTAAAGCACCAATTTAAACTATTTCAAACATTTTCGGATCATTCTGCTTCTAATTATTCTCATTAAGGTTATTTGACTTCTAAAGTCTGACATGTTCATTTGCCGTAGCGGTCATGAAAGAGGATTCCATGTGCGTGGACAGGCACATTAATCCTAGATATATTATGGAATGAAATAGCCACAACTCCTGAGGTAAAAAAAAAGAAGGGCAAAGCCTCGGGATGGACCCGTTATGCAAGTATGTTTTCGGGCAGGCCCTATCGGCAGCCAGTAGGTTAAGCCCGGAGCAGATGTGCAGGAGCATCAGGAAGGCTAAAGGCCCTGATAGTACAGGATTACCCTCCTCGCATAGTTGTGTGGTGAAGTTCACGCTGTTGGCTCGCCATGCAAAACGCTGCAGACCTTCTGCAGATTCATGTGCTGGTGCTTGACCTTTGTGCCCGCCGGGGCGCGTTGGTGTCACCAAGATCAGCGGCAGCAAATCAATACCGATGAGTCATGGACTGTGTGTCTTTGCTGGCTTATACAACCAGACCCATGGGATTAGGACATGCTGTAACACTGACCTTTTTTTTTTTCTTTAGCTTGTCCTGTTTTTTTTGGCCCCTTCATAAATCTCTCCCTCTCTCGGGCACTGCGGAGTATTCTGTGTAATTTCACTGGAAAATCAGTCCGGCAGCACCGCTCGGCGCGGTCACAGTGGGCGAGCACTATCCCAGCCCGGCTCTGATGGACGTGCACGGAGGTTTTGGAGAGGCGCCTGTGATTCCGTGATGAAATATGACCGCTGTTAATACTGTAAAGTGTGGTTTACGGAGGATACGGGATTAAAAAACGTCATTTAAGTGCAGCGAGCAATTTATGGATTGCAGGGGTTTAGAAGCGAGGCTGATCCTGAGATGCGGTCCTTCTAGAATGGAGAAAAGGGAATTCAAATAGTGCATTATTGGAAATTAACAGCTCTGAAGTCTCTTTATTTCCTATTTTCTGCCTGATGTTGAGGTCAGGGACACAGTCAACAGCCGACCAGAGAGACTCTTGATGTCTGTTTCCTAACGTTGCCTCTGGAGTCGCGAGGCCTGAACCTCATCCTCTGTTCCTGGCAAATGTTAGCGCGCTAGGCTACGATGCTCGACATGGTAATGTTATGACATTCTCAAGAAGTCATTTATGAGTGGATTTGAGTTTTTTTATTTGGGACGAGGAACTAAGCATGGAGAGAATGCAGTAAAGTCTCATTCATGTGTGTTTTTTAAAATCCTAGCACACAGTATTTTGCTGAAAAAAGTAGTAAATAATACTCTGATTTAAAAAAATAGTCCTAGAATAGATTGTTTAATGATGAATCCCAGCATAGTTAGTCAAAGAAAACCAAAAGGTCCTTCTGTTGTTGTTGCAATCCCAGCATAGTTCCTCAAACACCCGTCACACCAGTTTGAGTCCGTGGGGACGGTCACGTAGTTCTGCCCGTGGCCCCTGAGTGGCCCTTTTCGGCCCTTCAGGATTCATGCTGGTTTCCTCTCTAACGCTGTTAGTTCGGGCCGCCAGTTCTTCGCGGTGCACAAGTCTGCGATGAATTGACTTCTCACGAGCAAAACGCACGCACAATGTGGACACGCTGCAAAAAGCCAAACCACCGAGCCGACCACGCGAGTGCTTTCTCTTCCCTCGCCCACGTTTGGCATTCAAACCTGGTCCCGTGGCCCAGATATCCGACCCCGGAGAGATGACCATCAGCTGATGCGGCGCATTCTGCGCGGCTTTGTTTCTAAATATGCACCGTAGAAGACCGTCTCCCGTCTCGAATGAGCTCTGGTGTCAGATGTGAGGAGTTGATTAGATCTGAGCACGTGGACGTGGACGTGTTGTCTGCGATGAGCGATCAAATATTGATTGAACAACGTGACAAAATCGAGTTGTTGATTCTTGACGCGACACCAACAAACGCGTGAAGAAACCCGCAAGAGGTGCTTCCATTCGTTGCTCTTATTCAGCTGCTTCTGAAGTGTAATTGACGCTAAACACCTGCAGTTGAGCGGTTTGCCGAGTTTAAGCAGCTGCAGGATTATGCAAATGGGAGATTTTGATGGAAGATGAGTGCTGGAAAAACATGTGTTTTGGTTTCGTTCCAAGCAGCGATCTGATAAAGTGGGTTTAGTGGGTTTTTTATTCCTGTTTATTTGCTGTTTTTGGTTTCACTTCCATCAGAAGTGGAATAAATATCGTTTGGAGGGTTTCATTTTTTTATTGTTTTGCTTTACGGCAAAATGTAACAATGAAAATCATTGTTTTCTGCAGCCCCCTCCTCCCTTAAAGGTGTAGCAATTTGTTGTAATTCTATGCAGTCACATGTTTAATGTCATTGATTTCTATTTTCTGTACCCGTGTGTGACGATACGACCACAGCGATCTAGAGTCTCATTCTTGGCTTCTTCTTCTGCGCTTTGCTGGACGGCCCTGGAGTCGAGTTCATAAATGGTTAACCTTGAGCCCGCGTGATGCCCTCGGCGGGTCCCCCGGGGGGCCCCCTCGACACGGTAAGAACAGCACGATGGAGAAAGCCGCTTCTTGTGGCCGCCGGCGTTCACCCGACAATCTGCTGAACAATCAGTGTGCCAAACCCAAATTTACGACCACACGAGCGCCCTCTCTCCAGCACACCCCCCCCCCCTAATGAAATACCCCAGCGAGATTAATGTCCACACAGGGACGATTTGCATTCAGCCCCACCGATAAATCTCAAGCCACGGCCGGAGATAATTTGCAACTCGCACTCATAATCAACCGCAGGCTGCGTTCGTGTGTTTTGGGCCTTCCGTCCTACTGCGGTGATGGCGGAGGAAAAAGCGCCGACGGGTCCCCTCGCGTCGGGCCGGTGGGGCCGGACTGGAGGTCGGTTTGCGTCCCGTGTGACGCTGAGGACTTTTAAGAGGCACCGTGTCCTCAGTCTGCTGGTGCTGATGGAGGCGTTCTGCGCGATCGCCAATGCGCTGCTGCGTTGCTACCAAATGTTAGCATGTCATCGCGTTATGTTACCGCGAAACGTTCAGCCTGTTGTTTGGCGTAATTGAGTTTGATCTCAGAAAAGAAGCAACGGTAACTTTCATCGATTCTTCCAAGACTCCCCAACTTGTTCTCAGCTTTGCTATATTTGTGAAGAGGATCCAATACTGTTTTGGTTCTTTGCTCTGTTGATTTCAAGAAGAGTGTCCAAACCTCAATCCCTTGTTTATCATCACAATCCGATCAACACTTAAATCAGCACACTTTCTCGAGGCCAAAGTACGGACGACGGTTCGTTCTTTATTTCTTCGATACTTGAACCAATTATCCGCCTCTCGGCTGTCAAAACCGGCGGACGCAGCAGCTAAATCGAAGGCAATTTGTGGCCTGGTACCCGTGGAGAGCAGTTTGAAAGGCTGCCACTAGTTTTCTCCCGTGTGTGTGTTTGTGTGTGAGTCAACAGCTGACCACAGGTACTGCTCGCGCATCACGTTACTCCTTCACAGCCGGCCGGGCGTGACAGCAAACCTTTGTGCTGGTTTGGTCCGTGGATTCCCCCTTTTCAAGCCTTGAGGTTCGTCATCTCAAGGAGTGGCTGCATATAACATTCGGCACGTGTTGAGGGGACCAAATGGTTAAAACACAGACAACTCCATGGTGGAGACCTGTCAATCACAATGAATCCCAGCCCCCTAAAGCACTCTAAATGGACTACTAAATAAAACCGTTTGGGTGAAGGCTTCAAACTACAGATTGAGAACCAGAAGTCCTGTTTACAACGTTTCCAGGTGTCCGAAGACGCGTTTCCACTCCAGCTGAGCTCCGATGTTCGTGTTCGTAACCATGGAGATTCTGAGGGCCGATCTAAATCCGAGCAATATGTTCAGGAATGTTGCCATGTTGTTTTCTTGTAGGTGAGTGTGGGGTAACGTGCTTGAGGTTAGAAAAAAACGTGGAGTCCACCCTCCTTAAAGGTCCAGAACCTCTGCTGGTGCTCACTCCTTCGAGATGCATAACTTGACAGCAGCAAGAGAAGCGAACCGCTTTAGAGGACTAGACCGACTCCTTAGATCTGCTTAGCCAGACACTTCTCTGCCTGTAATTAGCTGCTGATTAATACAGATCATTTGGTAATCTGAGTGATACAAGTATGCGGTGCAGACACGTGATGAGTGCCCTTCATTAACGCAGGAAAAGTCCTGAAACAAGGGAAGACGGCATGAAGACGCGTGCACTTCGTCAGAGGAGCAAAACTCTGCATAGAAACTAACCCGATCTTGTCTGCAGGGTTCTTCTGGAGGAAAATGGATCCAATAAAGTACTGACGAGTCACAGAATTACAAGAAGAAGCGTCTCTGTTTTCAGTGGAAAGTTCCGTAGATCCAGTCTCACTTTGGATGTGATTTATTATTTTTCATTACAGCTTGTGAGGGCTTGTTTGCCGCGGCTGGAGGCGTGAACCGTCAAAGCAGTTCAGTCCAGGAAGCTGCAGAGTTCATAATGTAATTCCTTAGCTTCACATTGGATGGGAAGCTTGGGTTCAAGGTCTCGATTTCAAAGTCGGAGGATACGAAATGTACAAAATAAATGGAAATGAGACACGTGTAACATGGTGATGATTTGGATGAGAAATGTATCTACACACTTAAAAAAACATCAATTACACACGTCGGACAGACTCTCTCATTTCCTTTTTTTCCCTCAATACAGGAAATGAAATGGCCACACGTGCTTTTCCTTTATTGCCTCAGCACTTATTTTTCTTAAGGGCGGTAACGAGATGAAGTGCCGGAAGGGCGTCACAGTTACGTTGGCGCTGCTCTTCTCCGGTGAAACGGTGTCCAAGCCTTCGTTTGTGAAAAGCCCACAAAGGCTTGTTCTAAAAATAGGACGCGGGTAGAAAAAAAACGGGGGGGCGCACGAGAGGTCGGCGTGTTGATCAGTGCAGCTGTGTGGCCTCCAGCACCTGACGTCCGTCCGAAAGCCCCGGCCAGGGAGCTATGATTAAACGAGCAGGCCGCTGCGGTTCTGCTGCCGTGTCCAGTTACACTTACTCTTGCAGAAAGGCAGGATTGATAAATGCTGAGTCAGCGTTTATTTATTTATTTTTCTTTTGCGCCGGGGCGCGCCCTCTGCCCGTTTCCTCCCTCGCAGCAGGAAACAGGCCGTCCTCGTTGCAGACAGACAGAGTGGAAACAAAAGGCCCAAAATGGAAACCATGCGAGTGGCGAACGCGGGGTCGAGAGCGCTGCGAGGTCCAAAGGCCGCTCGGGACGGGAATGTGACATTTGGTCTCAATCCTGCCACCGGAGACTCGGCCCGGGGAAGAAGACTCCTGTGGAATGATACCTCCGGTGGGATTTGCCGTTCCATGCATTATTTAACATGGCTTTCGGGAACGTCACCTGAAAGAACCTCTTGTAGCCGGGGTTCCTACGCCGGGCAGAAGGGGGGGAAAAAAAGATTTTATTTTCATTCATCATCATGATCATCATCAGGATGATAGATCATGTTTACATAAGGCCGTAAAAGGATAAATTTATTCGTCCGTGACTTGACAAATGAGCTTTGTGAGCAGATTTTCTACTCAATCAATGTGCCTCTTTTCAACGTGTCCCCATTCTGTTTCACTGTCTTAACCTCTCGTGTTTCAAGGTTGCGCCAAAAGTACGGCAGTTTACCTCGAATCCAATCGGCAGCCTCCTCCTGGCGGTTCAGACCGAGCTCTATTGATTTAGTGTCACTCAAGCGGGCGGCTCATGCAAACCGCAGTGCTGCAGGTATTATCCCGAAAAGGGGAAGATAAATGACGGTAAAGTATGGGCCCCCTATTTGTCACTTGAAGTCTTGACTTTAACGAGCCAGCGGCTCAGAAATCGAGCGCGTGAGGTGATGAGGTCCCGCTCGAATGCCGCTTGAGCGACGACGACGCAAACCGCGTCCCGTCTGTTTGCTCGGTGGGCCGGAAGATCTCGAGGAATTAACAATCCAGGTGTGATGAGAAGAGGACTTGTGTACGTTTCGCAGCGGCGGCAGCAGTGTTTCGTGCGGGACCGAGGAGCTGTCCAGGGTTCTGAGCACTGCCTCCTGCTCTGTCCTCCTCTGAGGAGCTCCGGTCTGCATTGCTGGGTGCAAAGATGGAAATCTCATTCAGCGAAACATTTCTGAAATATGGTTTCGCGCTGATCATTTCTTTCTGCCGTGTTGCATTGTGTACACATGAATCGATAGCCTCCGTAATTGCCATTGGATCTGGACTGCAGCAATCTGTGTCAATGAATCTCATCCTACCCCCTTGCGTTGTATTGACCTGGCTCCTGGTCCCACGGCCGTAATGGGTTCTGCTCTAATGAAAGCACCGGCGCTGCATCTAGTTCGCTCGCTGCTTTGTGGAGTAACTAAAAGGGACGCTCGCCCGGTCGCCGCTGATGCACGGGACGAAAGGCGAGCAGATGTTTAGGTAACGGGGGAGAGGAAGGTGCGCGGCTAACGGAAAGGAAAGAAACCAGTAAGTAAGAGTGATGAGATAGGAGGAAAGAAATCACTCAGCCCAACGGAGATTTAGACGCAGCATTATACGGCACGGATCATTATTCCTTCAAGCCAACCCGACAAAAAGCTGAGCCGTGCACCCCCCCCCCCCCTCCTTAAGAGCACCCTTTGCAGATGCAGGACCTAATGATGGAGTCAGCCGCCACTAGGAGCACCTCATTGTTTCCTCCATGTGAAAAGTGAAATAAGGGCACAACATGGCTCTTAAATCTGCCCCAAAGTGCAGCCATGCAGACGCTTTATTGCCCCTCGGTGCCGTGGTTCATAGGAGCAGCTACATTTTTATTTCTCTGGCGTAAAGAGCTCTTTCCTGCTGCCGGAGAGCCTTTTCACTGCAGCCTCCCTTCTGAAAGTGCCCCTCGATCTCAGGACGAGAATGGACAGAACGAACGGCGTGATAGCATACAGATACGTGTGGAAGAAATGTGTTTTACCAGGTTATTCGCTCTGAAATATGTATGTAAGTATTCAAGCAGTGTGAACTCAGCACTTTTTTATTACACCTGTGAAAACGCGTGGCCGGTTTTGCGCTCTGAGCACTACAAGACCCCGGAGCCCAAATTCACCCCGGGAAGCTTGCAGCGATCGTAAGTTGCGGGTTGTGGCTTTTCCCAACATTTTGTAATTTTTGGTTTCATCAGCGGCAGTTTATATATTGTGACACATGTATTTCATGTTTGTAAGCGCTCCCACACAGATGTAAATCCAACGCAAGTGTTGAAGGGATTCTTCAGTTTTACTTCCAGAAGGAAGTTTGCTGACTTTTTGCTTAAAGACTTGAAACACTTCAGACACTTAAAGTGAAGCGGCCAACTGGAATTGAGCCTTCGTTAAACTGATCCATAACCTGACTGTGAGAATCTGAAATAGACTTATTCATTTGCGACCATGAGTTGTTGAGTCCACGGAAATGTACCATGTACGGTTGAATTAACTCGCAGAAAGCAAGACGCCACGTCATTACACACCCAGCGGAATGTTGATGTCTTCTCGCAGAATGTCACAGAGTTCTACCTGCAATTTAAAAAGTGCGGCCGTCTCCTCGGATGCCAGATGGATCGATTGCGATCGCTGCACCCCTCGTTGCCGGATAGTGGAACTCTGCTGCTGTAATGAAGTTGCTGAATCAAGTGATGGTGGTCATTGAGGCGTTTTGTTACTGCCCGTGTCTACTCGCATCCTGCGGCATTCTCCTTTCTACCTGCTCTGTTATTGCTGTTCTACCGGGTCTCAATTTGACTCCTGCTCGTGGCTCCTTCTGGGTCCTGGTAGAACCTTTTTTTTAAAAGGTTCTTTCTTTTTCTTTCAAAGGGTGCGGAAAAAGATCTCCGGCCAGTCACACGGAGCAAAAAGGGTCAGTTTGGACCTTAATGTCGTCCGGCTTGTATTGGAAACTGAACTGCAATCATCACGTCACTTCTTCAGAGTCTGATTGCCTGTTGGAGAGGCGTCACCATGGCAACCTGTGACCAGCTGCAGAACTGTTTGAACTAATAAAGAAAGAAATGCTACGCCTCCACTTAAATTACAGCTTTTTCCACCGGCGTCGATTCTGAATGACGTCATCGCGGCTGCATTGCATTGTGGGCTATTTAATGCCGGCGTAATGCCCAGTGTGCTGGTTTGGTTTCACAGAACCGGCCGTGGAAATGGCCCAGTATTGATCCGGATCAATATCTTGATATGTTGCAAATAATATTAGTCAAAGTTTTTAGGCTCGGGTGAAATTTCTCACATAAGAAATCTGTGTTTTAGTTTTGCATGACTCATAAGTGTTGTTCCACAATGGATCATTTTGTTCTTTTTTCAAGCACAAACATCTCTGGAACCAGCAAGCAATCAGTTTCACTTCCGCCGCGCTAATGACTCAATATCCACCCAGAACATAATCCAACACAAAAAGGTTTTAAACTTGAAACCCCTGCAAGAGCCAAATGGACACAACCTTTCTAGGATGTCTGGCTCTATGATTAATACCATCCAACTCCCCATAAATCAGTTCTGACTTTTAGAAGCCAATCACAGTGTTCTGTCACCTGAAGGAGAATATAAAGTATCTGGACTACTTAATCAGACCAGTTTCAGTTAGGCTTATCTAATATTACAACACTGACTTTATAGCATTAAGATTTTTTACTTTATTCATTTGCTTTAAATCAGTCTTTTAAAATGTTTCCTAGTTTCAAGTCGTGCAAGTAGAAGATATTTTGCCTCCATTTAAATAGAGCTCCACTTCTCTCCCTCCTAAAGACATTTGGGCATTTAAAAACTGGATGCCGCTGGATGTACTTCACTTTAAAATGGAGCCAGTTTATAAATCACTTGTCACACGTTTATTTATCTGGGCTCCGGGTTACCTTTTTGTACCGTTAATATGACACAAGTGAGCGTGGCTGTTTTAAAATGTTGTGTGTCACGTGGCGCGGTAGATTTCATTTTCATTAATAATTGAAAAGCCACCGAACTTGGAGCTATAAATAAATAAGCCTGTCTCCCGAAGGATTGTGTGTGTGTGTGGATAGATTGGCCCTGTCGGTGATGAGGGGATTACTCTCGTACGCGCCGCGTGGTTTAATGAGACAGGAATAACAACATGGACGGTGTTTAATTGCTCTGCTATCGGACCGGATGGGTTCATTGAGATGTGATTAGACGCCGGGTGCGACGGGCTCAGCAGCCCCGCTGACCTGCTGTTATTCGATTGTTCTTCAGCGTGAACGGCCGATGATGAGACGCTCCCCCGACGCTCGTGTTTGTTAACCCCGTCCAGCGAAAAGCCCCGAGCGGAGCAGCGGTCCGACGCTTGTCACGACACAAGAGCTGGTTCCGCTCCGCGCCTTTTACCTCCCTCCAGGTTCCCGCCGAGAGTCGGAAACCGTCGCAGGGATTATGAAGTGTGTTGTTGGAGGTGACAATGAAGAGGATAAAGCTCCTCTCCGCTGTTGTTGAGGAGGTCGCGACCTCTCTCAAAGTGTGTCTTGAAATAGGCAGCAAGCACAGTGTTTCCAATCGATTCAAACACTAATCCAGGCCAGATGTGTTGTTTTATTTGACTTAAAGTATCGTGGGATCCATTTGCAGAGACGGACGAAATGCCGAAGGAAACGAAATGGCAGCGACGGGTTTTTGCACTCCTGCCACTTGTTTTGCTTCAAACAGGCTTTCTGGACGGAGCGGCGCTCTTCTATCTGGAGGCTTCTCTCTAAAACGGCACAAAGTGTGGACTGAACTGTGCTTTAATTCCGGAGAGAAACGTAACCTAAAAAGGAGAGAAGAAAAGCGCCGGCCAGGCCTCGGATACACTGGCGGTGTGTGTGTGTCGGTGGAGGAGGGGGGGGGGGTGACCGTGCTGCCTTTCAGGGCCCGTCTAGTGCCGGCTCTCCACGGGGACCTCGCAGAGTATCACCTTCTCTCGGCCCATCGCTCCTTCTCTTGTTGCCACGGAGACAGATGATGATGATGCTGCGGTGGTGAGGACGCCGGGCTCGCCTTTGTCCTTGTCATTCTCGCCGGGCCTGGATCGGGGCATTGTCCCCTCCACGGGCGTCGAAAGAACACCGTCTGTGTGTGTGTGTGTGTGTGAATTTGTGCGTCAGTGCACTGACAGGCTCGAAACAAGAGGGTTCGGAATGGAAAGGACAGGTCACAGTAAACTAATGTAAGACACGAGAAAAGACAAATTCAAGGTTCGCAGCTCGAGCTCAGCCACAGCCGAGGCTCTAGCGTTTCTCAAATTAATAATTCATTGTGCTGAAACGGTAGCAAATAGCAGCAGCGGTGACACAATTAGCCGTTAATAACATTCAAGGCCTCGTGCACAGTTCTTCATACACAAACAATCTGTGCTTAAGTATGAAGTTTTTTTTTTTTTTTTATCCATGTAAAAAGTTATTTCCGAATCGAGCCAGATGTGTTTGTTTGTCTGACCACGAATCGAATGTGCTCGGCCTTAACAAACCTCCTCTGAGGGGAGTGCTGAGATGAGAAATGTCTGAGCAAACAAAAGGCGCTACGCCACAAAGAAACCAACCCGAGGCAGCCTTCTCTTTCCTTTTGATCCTTCGAGTTCTTTTTATCCTCAATTGTCACATTTTCATGATCTAATTTTACAATGTGTCTGTTTCTTTGGCCAAAGAAGAACTAGATAAACAAGTATTCTTGGGAAGTCTGACAGATGAAAGATGTTATATTATTGTTAGTAGTGCAAAAGATATTGGATAAGTTAAACGTGACTCTATCTATCTATCTATCTATCTATCTATCTATCTATCTATCTATCTATCTATCTATCTATCTATCTATCTATCTATCTATCTATCTATCTATATCGATCGATATAGAGATAGATATATATACATTAGATATATATATGTACTCTCCAATTAACTCTGTTAATAAATGTGAAACTTAGGTTACATTGAGTTAAACGTTTATGAATAGCAGGCAAGTACATTAAAAATAGGAGATACTCTTGGATGTGTACTTTTGTTCAAAGATGTATGAAGTTTGCGTGGAAATTTTCCAAAGGGAAAGCAGTCACGTGACTCTTCTCTCACGACCTGCCGTCCTGTGCCGTCTTTTTGTCCCCCTGTAGGAGACATGTCCCCCTGCCTGTCCAGGCCACACAGGCGCCGGTGGCGGCGGGCTGCAGGAGAGCCGAACCCCGACGCCAGTGGAAGTCGGCTTCCTTTGGGTACAGTAAGATGCTCTTTTCTATTAAAAGTGTTTATGATGCAGCCGGTAGAGCGGGCCGACCTCGGGGGGGCTTCAAAGGCTGGAGAGAATTTTCAAAGACGCCCCCACACCCCCGACGCTGCTGCTTCGTCATCAAGCAATGTCCGCCTAATCCCTAACGCACTTCTCTGGCTCGTGTGCAGCCCCCCCAAAAACAATCAGTCCCGGTGCAACTCGTGCTATTTTCAAAGCGCAGTGTTCAGTGAGTTTTGTGATGAGGAGGAAACATCCGAGGGTCGTGTTTTTAGACTTTCGGTAACGCTGCAGAAATGGAGAAATTGCCACTTTTAGGCCGAACAACGGATCCCTCCTTTCGTGTTGTTGGCTCTCACACTGGGGGCATTTTCCACCGAGTTTATTCCTCTGCAGCGCAGCAGCTCGCTCACACACTCGGGAAATGACCCTTACCCGTCGAATGAAGACGGTGGAATATCGTTTTGCTGATTTGTTTCAGATCGTTGGGTTTTGACTTTAGTCCTCGAGATGTCAGAAAACGTAGTATGAGCAGGCGACACAAACACCGACGTCCTCCACACAGAGGGTCAGAATCACACACACACACTTTTTAATGGACAGGGTAGAAGTTGGTGCGTGAATCAAACTGAAAGCAACATTTTTCATAAAGTCCTTGATCTGTCGTGTTTTGACTTTTTCCGCATTTTTTTTTTTTCCTCAATAGAAAAAGAAAATAACACTCGACATGACGCGTCAGATCGGAATCCAGGGTGTCGCGGTTATTTTGTGTGCGTGCTGTAGATCACCGACTCGCAGGAAATGTGAAAAAAAATGGAATAAGAGATTCCGTGCGAGGCTCCCAGCGAGCGAGCGAGCGAGCGAGTGATTGATCTCTGTGTTTTCCGACGGTGCTTCAGAAGGAAGCGGGACAGAAATATTAATCACTCTGCCGTCGGAGAGCTGCTGCGGCGTGCCCTCTCCAGTACGCCGAATCACTGCGCTTGTTTCACATGTTTTGTCGTTAAAGGAAACTGATTGCAGGACGCGTTCTTAGACGCTATTCAGCAGAATGATTTCGTTGCGAAAAAACAAACGAAATTTGCATTTTTATTGGAGCCCACTGGATCGAAGCCTGCTGTTATTTTTTCCGACATCTGTTGGCTGCGCTCGCTGCCGTTAGAACCTGAGAAGAGGCTGTGACCCACCAAAGAAGTCCTCAATCCACCAACTATGGATTTGTCTATTAGTTGTTTTTGTTAATTTCATTGAATTTACACGTAGAATCGCATAAAAGCTGCACTTTAAGTCTGGGGATGTTCGCTGGGATGCATTTGAATGTTTGCGCCTACTGTGAATTTTCTCCTTGACTTTTCTTACAATAATTGTGCTCCTCTTGTATTAATGTGCACCTCCTTTTTTCCCGCCGAAAAACGAATCCTATTCATTCGCTGTGTCTTTTGACATTTTATGTAAACCAAAGATGCTTCCTTATTCCCTTTTTTCCTCCTCACTTCAAGCCTCTTTTGATTTCCAGATGTTCTCTCTTTTTCTTCCGCTCAATCCCAAAAACGTCTGCACCGTCCCGTCTGCTTGACGAATAGATGGTCGGGGCCTTTGAAGAGGTTAACGAAAGGCTGGCCGGTCGCCGCGTGAGTGTAAATCTTCCCGCGCGCGTTAACGTCCCGCTCTCAAAGCTGCTGCGATATTACCGAACGCTCGTGAAGCTGTCATCGGCGCACTGCTCGCCGTGTCGGCGGCCCGGGCTCTGGTTTGCCGTCAGACCGTTGGCTCGGATCTGAACCAGCGGCTCCGTCATACGTCTAAATAATTCAAACGCTTTGTAATATTCATTACGGTGAACGAGTCTCTCGGAGCAGAACCTGTGATTATCTCCAGGCCCTCTAATAATACCTCTGCAGAGCCTATTGATTGCCTCCGCGGGACCACAGCCCCCCCCAGCCGGTGGGTAATTTGCTGGTTGAAGGCGAGAAGGCGGCTCGCCAGGTGGTGATGGAGTCGCGCGCTGTGACACGTGCAGCAGAAAATGGCGAAAATCTCGCCACGTGGAGGTTCGCGACCTCCGCCCAGTAACGCAGCAATGACAAGTTTCTTCCTCCTAGAAAATTCTTTCTTTAATGGCTTTGACTTCACAGGAACCTTTCAATGATATTCGCGCCCCGTGAAACAGTCTTTGAAGTTCCCGGCGTCTGTAATTACAGGAAGCCGGATCGCCGGGCGGGGGCCCGTGATGCGGCCGTGTGGCTTCGGTCTCCATGTGCGTTATGCCGCTTGCTACACTTCGAAAAAATGTTTTTATTGCTTTAAATAGGAATCCACTAAAGAAAGCAGAAAAAATAGCAACTGTCAATTAGTTAGTAATGAGTCAATGATGGCTGATTGTCACGTGCGTTTTAGGCACCGCGCATATCTGAAATGATGCTGCAGGGAGACGTTGCGGATAATCCGATATTCAGTCCACAACTTTCCACCGCTGTAAAATATCTGTTTACAAATAATGACAAATTTTCATTCCTTTCATTTTCCCTTTCGTAACTAACACTCACACAATGTTTAAATTGAAATGACAGATCCTTAAAACTAAATTTCTCCACAAAAAAAGTCCCACTAAAGCGCCACGTTAAACCTCGTTTTCTTTTTGTTTCTTCAACGGAAAAACAAAAAGAACGTCTCTTAGAAAGTGACCAATCCAATGAAGACATCCCGAAATGAAGGATCAAAAAAATGTAACCAGCAGTATTTTATAATCTTCTCCAATGTCACAATTTGCTGTTCTTCTCCGTTTATTATTATGCGTAATCAAAGCCTGAACAGATCTGAGTTTGAGTGGTTCAAACCTCTTTGTTGAACAAGGCCCGAACGGCTTCGACGTCCCATCACGTGGTGTCGCTCAACGTGTCCTTGAGGTAATTCTCCCCTCAGTTCCATCTGTGCTTTTCTCACAGGCGAGAGGAGTGAATCCCAGCGAAAGCTTCCGATTACCGCGACTCAACATTAAGCCGTAATAACCGAGTCCCCCTCTACGCTATCACAGCTCCAAAGGCTGCAACCTCCTGTCTGAGAATCACACAGAAGCCGGCGCGCCCTCGGGGTAATTGGCCCTGACATTATCCCAGATACGGTCGTGACACTTGTGAAATATTAATTACCATGGTTTTGCAGCAGATAAATAAACGGTCGTGCGATCGGTGTGCCGGAAAAGGCGGGTTGATTACAAAACCAGGTGTTTTTGTTGTAAATCTGATTGGCGGGAGTCTCTGTTTTTCGTCACGGTTGAACGGTTGCGCTTTTCTTCTTTCAGCGTATTTCAGCGGCCCGTGGCGAGAGATCGGCGGTGCGATCCCCCCGGTCGGTCACGTGGCTTTTCCTTTCACCGGCTTCGTGCCGCGGCAGCACCGGATGCAAAGCGGCCTGATTTGCCGTTCCTCTGCGCGGTATCGCCGCATCGAGCCGGGCGCCGCGGGGAGGAAGGGCGGAGGGACAGCGAGTTGTGGCGCATTTTGTTTTTTTCCTGCCGAAAAAATGAGGCCGAAGAGCGGTCAGCGGAGGGGGGATGTTTTTCTGGAGCAAAAAGCTTTTTGTGATTCACACGAAACGGAAGTTAACAATGCTGAAACCACGGAAGGAAACTTTGTGTTTTTCGTTTTAAGAGGAGCTCGAAGTGCACGCGGTACATATTCGCATGAATTCCTGTGATTTAGGGCGTTGTAATCCCCCGTCTTACGTACAACAGGCCTGCGGTGTGGTCGCTGTTTCCTTCACGCGGCCTAACAATCTGTCTCCTGAGGGGAAATGTTTCCCAACACATCGGCGATGGCGTCGGCGGCCTCGGGCTGCTGCTGTTCACGCGGAGCAAAGCAACGCACTGCCATCTTGTGGTGTGCGACTCCCAAGGCCGAGGCCGGTCGTCTCTCTCTCTCTCTCTCTCTCTCTCTCTCTCTCTCTCTCTCGGATGCGTTTTGAAGTAGACTGAAGTCTCATGAGAGGAGACGGGACGCCTGCAGAGCAGCTCAGCTCGGCATGTGACAATGCTTCCCGCCGCAGACGCTACATATGAAACGCTGCACAGTGAACACGCACACACACAAGCGTCGCTCTGCAAAGGAGCGAACGGTTTTGAGGTTCCCAGCTGTTGTTTTCTGTCTCCCCGCTGTCCCTCTTAAGATAAACTCCGGCAAATCTGAGTCTCCGGCGCTGCTTTTTGTCCGTTCCTGCTCTGCTGTTCCTCCACCGAGCTGCCGGGCGGGTTTCCTCGCGAGCCCCTCCGGTTGGCTCCACTTGTCAAGTAGACGGACGCCCGGCAATTAGTTCAGAAACCCGTCAGCGCGCTTTCCCCGTGGCGCTAAAAGCCTCGTGCGCTGCGTATTCATGCGGGTTCTTTTTGTGGGAGTCCACAGCGTACAAAGTGCATGAGTTTTGTTTTGCTTGCAGGCCTGATGGATGTCTGCACAGCAGCTATAGCCGCCAACGTACACACACACACACGCACATGCACACATGCACACGCGTGCAGGCCAGCTGGATTACAAGTGGCCGTATGGTGACAGAAGAGCAAAGGTAGTTTGGCTCTAGAGGGCCGACGTATTTGCTCTTCTCAAAGGCCACACAGCAGCAGGGCTGGTGTGTGCAGGGCCCCGGGACGCCGTGCAGAGTAACGTGGACTTCAAGTGGTGTCTGTTTGTGCTTCTGTCTGCTGATAAAAATAGCGGATTTTTATCACAATGATCCATCCTTTACTTATGCAGAGGACTTTAGGACGGATCATAACAAAAACTCATGTTTTCAGGTGTTTCAACACAAGAAAACTAATATTAATATGTCCTTTCTGTCAATAGATCTCCCTAAATGTTACACACTGTTCCTTTAAGGTTGTTTGTGTATTTGAAAGGGCATCTTGCTACTCCTCTGGGTGTGCGTATGTGTGTGTGTGTGTGTGTGTGCCCAGACTACTTAACACTTTGGATTTTTGGAGACACGCTTGATGCACCTGACACCCCCCCCCCCCCACACACACACACACACACACACACACACAGCACATAAACTGGTCAGCTGTCAGCCTGCAGGTTATATTACTCAGCGCCCTTTGATTGGCCTGTGCTTGAGTTGTCTGTTCCTGAAGCACACACAAATCGAGCAGGTCGTCTTGTCTAAAGGCCTGTTGGTTAGCGGCCGCGATCTCCATCCAACCGTTGGAAAGGGTGAAATGTCATTTGGTGTTTTGCCCTCAGAAGAAATGCGTTTGGGTTTACGCACATGAACAGCTTCAGTATGAAAGGCGCTCTCCTTGTTTGTGAGAGACATTCTGTGCAAAGTGGAAATGACTGATGGACGTGGACCGTTTTCCTCTGGGCTGCACGTGTAACTGAAGAGTTGGACGATGTTGCATTCCAATCTGCGCTTGCACAAGTGTACACAAACGAGTGTGTACAACCAGGCGCACAAAGCGCTCGGTGTGAAGTGTGTGTGTGTGTGTGTGTGTGTGTGTGTGTGTGTGTGTGTGTGTGTGTGAGCTGGAGGGATCGGCGCTTGATAATTAGAGAGCGCGCACAAGCCACTGCACACGTCCATTAAGAAAAAGGCAAAGGGCTGACGGCGCTGGTCACCCCGGCGTTAACACTCGATCAGCCCTGTGTGTGTGTGTGTGTGTGTGTGTGTGTGTGTGTGTGAGAGCTTGTATCCATAGACACCCTCCTTTGGGATGGATGCTGTTGCCTGGTGAAGGTGTCAACAACACTACCATGTTGTTTCTTAACTGTCGGTGACGGTTTATGTTCATTTTTCTACATTCTGCCGTCGAAACCTCCCAGTTTTTCGGTTTTATCAATATTGCAGTATTTCTGCTTAATATTCCGCCCTTCCTTCCTTGTTTGGGAATCACTTGCAGTTGATGCAATGTCTGCGCAAGTCACGTGGGATCCTCTTTTACCAACTTCTGCCAACACAAAGTCCACAACTGCGCGAACAGCTTCTATCAAATGACTTGTTTTCCCCTTCTGATGATCTTCTGATTATCTGGCTTCCCTCATCTCCTCCCTGCGCGTCTTTCCTCTGAAGGCGTAATTAAGCAGAGCTGTGAGGCACAGCTTCACCTCGCCGGACAGGAGGGGCTCATCTGTTTTTGAAAGACGCCACAGAGAAAAGGGCATTGGTTTCAGAAGACGGAAGCTCGGAGACGGGAGGAGGGGGGAGGAAGGAGGGAGGGAGGGAGGGGGGAGGGGTGGAGCAAGTGTGTGAGAGGAAGAGATATTGGAAAAGAGAAGGAGAAACAAAATGGGAGGGAGCTGGGCAGGAGGCACGATAATGAGCCCTACCTCTGACACATCCTCCTGTTTCTATGGAGACCAAGCGGCCAATCGCGTGGCCCCGCCGAGGACCGTACTACTGCGAGCGGAGGAGAGGGTGGAGGGGGGGGTGCGCAGATGCCTCTCCGTCTTCCATGGGAGGCAGTGCGGTCTCCCGGTAGCTCTCCTCCTGCAGGTCGCGTCCTCTTGCCCCCCGTAACTGGGGAGTGGCGGCGACGGCGGCGGCGTCCTCGGGCACTGGAACCAGTGAGGAATTACCCATCATCCACCAGGCTTTAGGTCAGAGGCTTCACGTCCGTGCTTAACGGATCGCTCCTTTTTCTTGGGCCCCTCCCACCCACCACCTCCATCCATCACCAGCCCCCCTCCCTCCTCTCCCCAACAGCCGCCAGCCTCTTACATCACACACACACACACACAGACACACACACACACACACACACACACACACACACACTGCTCACTGGCTGCCTGCGTTTGTGACTGGGAGAGGGAGAGTGAAGGCGAGAGAGAGCCCGCGTGCGCCCGCCGTCCCAGTCCCGCCGTCCCACTGACCAGCACGCAGGATGGACAAGCCCAGCGTGTGGCGCGCCGTGGTGAGCAGCACGGACCCCCGGCGGACCCGAGACCCCGGGTCCCACTCCAGCCGACCGGGCTCCGCCATGGGTTACCAGCTCTACGACATGTGAGTAGCGTGTCAGCAGCACGTTAGGCGTGTTGCGTGTGTGTGTGTGGGACTGGGGCTGCTGGTCGGGTACTGGCGTCCGTGAAGTGGGGCGCTGCTGGTTGTGGAGACCAGGACCTGCTGAGTCACCTCTTGCATCCAGACCTTGCCCCTGTCCTCTGCCGCTTCCCGTCCCGGGCTCTCGAGTAAACAACATCCCCCCCCCCCTCCCGCGGAACGGGGCGTTTTTTTTTTTTTTTTGTGTGTGTGTTTGTGTGAATGACATTTTAACGATTCCGCCGCGATGAATTGGGACCCTGCGTAAAACCAGTGCGTGCGACATCCCAACACAGTCATGTGAGTGACGGTTTTCAGGAGCCGCGGGTGTCTGAGGGGAGTGACTCATTTGTGGGTGATGCTGTGACGGCTCCTACTGGGCACACGAGTTCCGCCGTATATCTGTGGGTGTGAGTGTGTCTCTTGTGCGTGCGTGTGTGTGTGTGTAAAATGCGACGGGGGTCTGATCTGTTGTTTTTTTTGGTCGGGACGGCGATGACTCCTGCAGTCTGTCTGGGAAGCTTACGTCTCCCTCAGTGCATCGTGTGTCAGATCTGCTGCGATGAAAAGGGGATAAAATGAGAGTGGCTTGTTTTTCTCTAAGTAGTTGTGTGCGTTCTTTTTCTGCACACAATCCATCCAGCACGAGTGTTTTGCTGAATAAGCGTTATGCTTCCTCCGCGGGGGGCACATTTAAGTTCGTTTAGTAATGCTCACATTTTCCCGCACATGCACTTAACAGCTGATGCATTACGTTGAGCTGAATTCCCCCGTAGTGTCGCGATCTAATGCCGGACGTCGGGATCCATCATCTAAATGCACTTGAGACCTTCACGGGTCTCCACCGAGTCCTTCACGCGGCACATGAATGGGTCCTGAAGGCCCTTCAGTGCCCCCCGGGGTTATTGTGCTGTTGGTCCAGACGTCTTGTTGGCTGACTTCTCTTCCCCCTCCAGCGTCGGTCCGAAGAGAGCTTTGGCCACAGAAGGTCACACGACATGGCTGAGAGGCAGCGCCCCCGATGACTTTTGTCGAACGTTGGCGGGACGGAGAAGATTGGTGCCCCGGGATCAGGAACAGTGATTCGCCGGTTCGACTGTCCGTCACGCGGACCTGAGGCTCGCGGCGCCGGGGTCCAGTACTCCGTTAATGAGCAGCTGAAGCGGGATGAGTCCGTTCTGTCGTAAATGTCATTTCGTCAGCGCCGGCAGGCCCCCGGTCCCCGCTGAATGCTAATGCTGGAGGCCCAAGAGGAGCAGAACCTGAGCTTGGCCACAGGCTTTCTGGGCCTTTTGAGGACACCACACTTCACTGCTCCGGCCTGAAGGGACGCAGAGGTGCAGTGGAAACACAACACAATGTGTGAAGTGTCTTTTTGTCGCGTTTAGCAGGCCCGGAACCAGATGTATACCAAGAAGCCCTTTTATAATAAGCAATCATAGCGGGTGTGTTAATGTGCTGCCACGTGATTGACGAGGAATTTGATGTCGAATGATGAACCGACGCAGAGCAATGCACACTCGTATCACATGGCAGGAATCAATAATACACATGAAACCACACTGGCACTGCATGATGTAAAGCCTTTGAGTTTGTGTCTGAAGGCTTGTGACGGGTTGTCACAGGCTGCTCAGCCTCGTTGTTTAACACGTCTCTGCATGAAAAAAAAAAAAAGAATATTCGCTTTCCGCTAATATGCCAGTTTTATCTTTTTTTTTTCCCGGGACGCGGGACGTAACCCTACGGCTCGTGGCGTCGCCATCCCGGACGTTTGAACCTCCGTGCGACGAGGTGGCCAATAAACATCACCGGGCTTTACCCTTCGGAGGGCATTGGTACCATAAAGCCCGTTTCCATTTATCGGCTGAGAGATTCTCAACGCCACGCCGCCGTTCCGAGTGACGCGCGCTGATTACAAAAAAGAAAAATGGTGAGTGCGTCACCAGAGCCGCGAGGCCCTGACGGCACATTCCTCCACTGTGGTCCGGAGCCTGTGCGAGCGCAGTGTGCCGGGTCTGCAGAGAGGGAGGGAGGGAGAGGGAGAGAGGGGGGGGGAGGCAGAGAGCACTGCACAAAGACGTCTTGTCAGCATCGCTCTGAATACGCCTCGCCCGGGAGACAACATCAGTACAGGACGCACGCCGCTACCGCACGAGACAACCGCCGCAAACACAACGCGTGGCCCGTCGCCAGCACATGGGTTTGGCGCGGGGCGCGCTGTTGGTTCACGTAGCATCGGTGGAGAGGGTGAGGGGGGGGGGGCGATTGTACAGAGCCGAAGTGAGTCACATGTCAAAACAGGCCTACTTGCCGTCTGCATAATAACCCCTTTGATTCTTCACCCGAGTGACGCCTCGCTGCCAAAAGACGTCCGCAGTCATTCTGCAAAGTGGACGTGATTGTAGCCGCCGAAGCGCCGTCAGTATGACTCGAGTCGCTGCACCGAGGCCCGTCCGGCTCATTTATTGATTTTTTTTTTCCTCCCGCCCGGTGCCTGCTCGTCTCTCTGGCGATTTGCAAACCGTCTGAGAGATCCGTCTGCCGAGGCGAGCGGCCTGCTGCGCCCACGCAACGGCAGCACCGACGTCTCTTCAAACCTCTGCAGCGGGACACTCGTGGGTCGGCACTGACTCTTCGGTTGTTGGGGTTTTCGCAGCTGGAGCTACGTCACTTGTGTGTAGGGATTATGAAACCAAGGGAGCTGCTTGGCTCGGGGGGGGGGGCGACGGCGACATCTCAGAGCTGTGGTTTCCTCAGGGGGGGGGTAGCTAGTGTCTGATGCATCCGTGCGGGCTCACAATAAGCCGCTGCCTTTTGCCGATAGCAACATCAGAAGCGACAGCTCAGGATGCATCTCCAGAACATTTTGTTCCTCTGGCAAATATAAAAAGCCTGCGTGTTTATCGACAATGTTAACTCCTAGCAAGCCCACCGAGGTATCGCGAGGACGCGTTGACTCTTATTTCCGTGTCTTTTGCTTCCATGACCCTTGAGCTTCTGCGCCTTCTGTATCCGTTTAGTTTACACGAGACGACTTTATACCAGACCGGTTAATCCCATCAGGGATTCAAAGCGTGAGTCGTATTCACGTGTCAACAAAAGCTCAGTCATAAGTCTGCACGCGTGATTATTGGAGAGGAGCCGCGTCTTCTCCTTCGCGACGTACCTTTGACGCAAGCGGCCGGCTTCTGTTTCCCGGGGCCTGAGGTGACGAAAGGGCCTGCGGGGCAGCTGGCAGAGCCTGAAGGCTGCGGGATCCACAGAGGACCGTCTTCCTCTGCTTTTGTTTTTCATCGTCTCCGTCTGTGCCTTTCCACTCTGATACCGAGCTAAACTGGAGGCGTGAGGTGTTTATAGATCTATTCTCTCCCCAAAGCGTCTTTGGCTCTCTGTCGTCCCTCCTTTGTCCTCCACAATCTCCTTCCTTTCTCGCCCTCCACCTGTATTCTGCGTGGATGCTTTTTCACACCAGGGGGGTAAACTTTTGCAAGATCGTCTCTCCAGAGAACCGGAAGTTCTAGTCAGATACAGAAACAACTGCGCGCCACGTATGCAAAGAGCCACGGTTAAAAAGCGTAAATCACCATCACAAATCATCCTGATGTTCGGTTATGAACTGCATTTTTCCACGCAGCGCACATCAAACCGCGTGCAATGGCCCAAAGACGTTGTTTGTGTCGTCAGTGATTCTCTCGCCGGCCACTGTCGTCTTATCGAATGCTTCTCTGGTGCGGTCGCGCCCAGAAACGGATCCGCTGCCACGATGCGTCGTGGTGACGAGCTCTGAGTGAATCAGCCCCGGCTGTCGCACTCCTCGCTCTCGTCTGATCACATGCCCTCATCTTCTCCCAGGAAGTTCTGACGGCACAGACAGCTGCTCGCATCGACCACCAGGGGGGGGACTTTTCTAACACATCCTTTCACCGTCCTTCACGCGGACATTACGTCCGTCTCTCCACTTTAAATCACAGTTCTCTTCATAGTTTTTTTGTTCAACTGGGATTCATGTTGAGTGTTATCTGCACGTGTCCCTCTTTGGTGCCGTTTGAGTGGATCGGAAGACGGACAAAGGTCGAGAATGGTCAGGTCCTTTGTGCAGGACAGTGCACCAATCTGTCATCTGGCTCGTCTGTTTAGTCACTCGGGGATTTTCTGCAGCAGGCCTTTTTTCTTTTGAAGTGCTTATTGACAGCGCATCTGCAGCTCAGAGCAGGTCCCGGTGAAATCCTCAGGGCAGCTTATCAGTGGTTGACTGTGTCAGTCGCGGGGCGGGCGGGGGGGTGGGTGGATGGGATGGGATGGGATGAGGGGGGGGATAATGGTCAGTGCCACGTTGGTGCACCACAGGACGATGCACCACCAGCAGCATTGTGAAGACAACAAAAGGCCATCAAATGAGGGCCCGTTGTGATCGATCTGTCCCTTTTAAAGACTTTTGATGCAACATTGTGGCTTCTTATTGATCCACCTACTGTGCTATACGGGCGCTATCCGGAAAGGGAGGGGGAAATCTGTCATATTTCCAAATGTGGCCCATTAAATAAATTACCTGGAGTCTGACCCCTGCAGAAATGCGCTGACATTGTTTTTTGTGGTTTTAAATCGCCATCGCGGCGGCGGAAGTGAAGGTGTTTGAGCCCTGGTGGCCTCAGAACGAAGATCAGTCGAGCCTCCTTGATGCGTGTCCCCCCCCAACTGTTCTTTTGTGTTCCCCATCTATTTTAAAAAGGTATCAATTTGTATATGCAGAACATGTGCGGCTTGTCCTGGATAAACTGACCCTGTGGAAACACTGAAAGCAAAATGAATGCACATTTTTATTACGAAGTCTGGTATTTACCAGAAATCTACTTAGGAATCCATAGTTAACTCGGACCAATCGGCCCTCACACGCGTGGCCGTGCCTGATGCACGACGCGTCGAGCGAATGCCAGCCCGCGTGCTCGAGCGGAAGCCACCTGTGCTTCGTGCCGCCTCGTGCTGCATCCGTCGCTCTTCTTTGCCTTTGGCAGACTCCAGAATGTTCTGCTCGCTGTGACAGTTGGTTTTCCAGCCACACTCGCCGCTGAGAGAAAGCAGACTTTTCTCCATCTGGTATGGACCTCATGGGGGGGGTGGGGGGGGACTGGAATTACTGAGCGAAACGCGTTTAAGTCGCTCACCTTGGAGCCGCATTGTCAATTGCGGCCGATGGGTTTGATCTGCGGGCTGAACATTGTCTGATAATCTGCTCTAAATGTGTCTCAGGAAGACGCTCGTGCTCGTTATGCAGACAGAGTTTGAAGCGTCGGCTCGCTGAGTGCTTTCCTTCACTGATGGATATTGAGATGAGGGGCCCGCGAAGATAAAAGAAAACTCCCGTCAGTGTGTGATCGTTTTTCTGTGAGCAAATCCGGAGGCCTGAGTGGTGACAAAAGGCTGGATGTTTGCGTAGATGAATGAATTCCTCCGTGTCCCCGGTGTTCACACGCGGACTCCCAGCCTGGCCTTTGTGCTGCTGCGCTCCTTCTATATCTTGGCTTGAAAAAACCCCCCCAGAAAAACCAGAAGGAAGCTGGGATTGCGACGGGAGTCCCGCAGAGACCGCTTGTCAGACGGAACGGATCCAACCGCACCAGTCAGAGTGTGTGCGAGGGAGTACACCAACTTCACTACTTGTGTTTGCGTGAGCGACTTGTCTGTGATTATGCGCGGGATTTTCTGTGTGTTTGGACTCTTTGACAGTGGTTGAATATTGATGAGAGGCCCCCCCCCTTCCACACCCCCGTTTCTCATGGGGCTGCTGGGACCGGGTGGGACCGGGTGGCACCGCGGAGAAAGAGCAGCGCTGTGCTCGTGTAAAAAAAAAAAAAAACCCTTTTGTTTGCAGGGAAAGAGTCCAACGATCCATGCGTCGAACCGCCACCGCTCCATAAGCACCGCAGCGCGTTTTCACACCCTTCTCCCCAACACGCCGACCAGCTTCTCCCTGTACACTAATTCACCAACCGTAACTGAGCTTTTGCTCAAGCAATGTATGTGCATTTGCTTTATCTGCAGTCCTTCTGTGACCTTGACGTGTCCAGTAAAATCCACCCTTTTTTTTTTTTTTTAAACTAAAACATGAGAGCCCTTGAAACCCATATTTATTTAAAGAAATCCTGTGGATAAACTCATGCGGTCACACAACGTTGCAGCAGCAACCCCTCCCCGCCGACGAGCCGGTCCAATCGCGGGCCGCTCCGCGAGGCTTCCATTTGAAGCTTCGGTAGTACGCTAGTGTTGCCCAGCAACCGGAATCGGCACATTTCTGGGAGGTCCTGTGTGGATGGCAGCGGCTGTAAGCGAGGGAGACGGAGAGAGAGAGAGAGACGAGAGGCAGAGGATCCGGAGGAGGGGACGGAGACGGGAGGAGGTCCAGGGTTCGACTTGGAGCGAGGGGAGGAAAAAAAACGAGCAGAGATGTCGTCGCGAGGCTGAAGACGCAGCGAGAGGAGGGGGGGAATCGGGGGAAAGTTAAGGGAGGCCATCGGCTGAGGGTTCCGCCGTTCTCACCTGTGCTCCCACGCGTTCCGCTACCTGTGCCCAGCGGAGAGGCGCGGAGCTCCGGCCGTGACGTCTCGGAGGAGCCTGATCTGACGCGCTGACGTCTTCCGGGGACTGGCACAGAGGACAGACTGACTGGCTGACCTACATCGGAGCTAAAAGAGAGGCGAGGCAGCCAAAATAGAGCTCAAATTAGGGAGTCGGGTGCTGAGCTTGGTTACCGCGTCCTGGCCTGGCGTCCTGCTCTCGGTGATGGCCGAGACATTTCCAGCAGCGATGCGGTCGCTCCGGGCGGGTTGAAACCAAATCAGGCCCGGAGCTCCCGAGGAGGAGGCATCGCGACGTCCAACGCCGGAGGAGGACTCGGCCTGCGCCATGGTGCTCCTCGACGCCGACGCGTCCGGCGCCCTTCTGCCCCGTTGATCGTCTCGAGCCGAGGATGTGGAAGTTTAAAGCCTTCTGCCTGGATTACTGGCACGTGCTGTGCTTGCACCCGCACAACAACTTTTACAAGAGGTAGGTTTCAGCAGAGGCTGACGTCACGCTGTTTGGCGCGTACGCTGATCGCTCGGGTTAAGTCACCCGGTGCTCAGAAGGCTCTTGTTTGTGTCTCTGGCTCTGACTGAATCCATTCGTCTCCGGATGGGACCTCGCTCACCTCTCACTGCGTTATCTGGGCCCGATTACCCGTCCGGCTGTTGAAAAGATGTTGACGATTTCATACATCTGTAATGTGTTTTGGGATTTATTCTTTTCTTTCCGCCCAACGTGCCAATGTGTGCGATCAGATCGGAGCTGATGTCCTTTGGTGACACTTTCACGCAGCGGCGAATCAGAGGATGAAAGACATGCGGCGGCTTGAACATCACAGCCGCCTTTTCTTTGAATTCATTTTTACCGTTGAGGTATCTTTCCAGGTTTGCCGTGTTGAAAAGTGCACGCTCCTCTCTCACACTCTGCGAATTACTCACCCCATCCCCCTGCCATTAAAAAACCCCCAAAAAAACCCAGACACAGATATCTGATGGTCCACGCGTCCACTTTAAACTGTTCTGCACGAAACCACCGCGAGCTGTTGAGGATGTAAACAAAAAGACGGACGCTTCTTCTTTAACACTGCGATGGTCCTCACGTTCAGCTGGAACCAGCTTCTGGTGTCTGCAACATGTTTATTTCAAGCGGCGGTTTGAGCTGCAGAGGAATGTAGTTACCTCACTCTGCAGTGCAACAGACGAGACAATATTTCAGTCAGTTTTCCTCCTGCTGCACGGATGAGATGCAACCTAATCTTTGCAGAGGTTTTCCTTCGCGCCTCGCAGATGTTTCATGTCGGAATCCCAAGCGAGCGCCGCGGCGTGAAGACGCTGTGATCCAGTACCTGTGAAATTCAGGCGCGCGCACACACACACACACACACACACACACGTGTGCAAATGATTCCACACATATAAGACACACGGTTTTGTGCAAAGCATTAGAAAACTGAAGGTGAGGAATCGCAGAGTGTCCGTGGTTCATTAATAATGCATCACCGATTCGTCTGTTCTTTGAACGTGGGCTTCAGGGGACCCCCCCCCCCCCCCTTTCCCCCCCAGCTGTTGGTGCAATACCACGAGCCTGAGATACAATTATCATCTTATTGATTTTTGCAATGTCGCACAAGCGACTTCAAAAGGTCTACTTAGTTTAAAGCCATCAACACAATCCCTTGGTAACGGTTGCTAACGGCCGACATGTGACTTCTGGAATGATTTAGCACGACTTGGGTTCCTTCTTTTTCCGCACGCTGCGAACAACTCATAAAGTCTCTAATCCTGGAACATCCCCGGGGCCCCGGGGGGAGAGGGGGGGGGGGCGTGACTGCTTACAGTGTGACATGGTCCCACTGTGTCCCGGGACGGGGAGAGCGCCTCGTTAAAGCCAGGCCGGCGCAGTAACTGGAAAAAACGGCCTCTCCCAGCTGCTGAACTGGGGCTCACCCTCCCTCCCGCGTGGCCTCCCCCTCCACTGAGCGCGCTGTGATCCTTGGACGCGTGCCCAAGTCTTACCACACTCACAAGGCCCGAGAGCTCGCTCTCGTGCTCCTTCCATCCCTCCATCTGCATCCATCCATCCACCCCGCTCGCTCCCTTACAGTCACGCAAACACGCGGCCTGCAGGCCCGGCCCAGCACCACCGGGGGAGCAGATGACCGAGAGATCGCATTGGACGGCAGTGAAGGGAACAAAAAAAAAAAATAGGGGGGAAGGGGAGTCCGCGGAGAGGTGGTTCGTTGTGGGTGGAGAGCCTTTGTTAAGAAGAGGGATGATTGTCTTCTGAAACGCGTCCTCGGCCGCTACCTTACTTGGTCATCAGGCCGCTCGCCCGGAGCAGCGACTCGGAGCCAAACTTCCAACCGGAGGCAGTAAAAGGCAAAGCAACTTCAGCAGCAAAGAAATGAACTCCAGTGCGGGTTTTTTCCGTGGAAAGCGGAGGATGTGGGGTATAATTTGCGGTAGAGAAGGGAGCGAGCACACGCTGTACTTTTGCCGGCACTTTTAAAGGGGGGGGAGTTTTTTTTTTTTGTTTCGTTTTGTTTTTGTTTTGTTTTTAAACGTCCCCCCGGTGCTTGCGGGCATGTCTGAGGCCTCCGGTGATGTCACGGCCATGTGGAATGCCATGTGGAAGTACTGCGTCACCAGCCGAACTATAAGGTAGGAGGCCGTCTGGCTCGAGACCGACCGCGGGCTGGGGGTCCCCCCCCCCCCGCGCGGTCGCAAGCGGCGGTTGCCGGTCCGACCGACCGCAGCAGCCTCTGCAGATATTTCTGATCAGGTAATATTCCTGTCTGTACGCGGTTTCCTGCCCAGAACCCCGGGGGGGAAATATTAGAACTGGCACACGGCGGAGACGGGCGGGCGTTGACAGGAAAGACATTTTCAAGGACGTGTCTTCGATAAAGAAGATTTATGAATAATCCGGCCATTCTTTCCTCATCTTAATCCTTTATAACGTCTTAACTTTGTCTCGGTGCAGCAGGAAATGTCCTCACGCGGCCAGGATTTAAATCCGTCTCTAATAGAAACCAGAGCAAAGATTCCCATCATTCTTTTTCACAGAGAGACGGTTTCTGCCGTTTATTTCTATCATCCACTGGGATGGAATCATGTGAATGGCTGATTTTGTATCCTCTATTGTACATTTGTGCATCATTCCACCTTTTGGTTTTAAACCCGGAAGTATTCATCTGTATTTTCGCACCTCTGTGTTCGACCTCTTCAAACATATGATATAATGTCTTTCATATAATGTCTCATCTTTATTATAACCTAAACTCCTTTGTTGTTGTTCTCAACATTCAGTTTGCACAAACCTCTGAACATTAAAAAAGAGCGATGTTTATGGGATCTTAATACGTTTGCCGTATTAATATATTAATGATAATAATAAAATAAATATTAGCATTGTTGTCGTCATTTGGTTAGTTTTCTAGTATTGTTTTAGTTAACGTTACCAACAATTCTGCTTTACAAAAGTTTATTACTTACTCTATTTTTTAATAATTTCATAATTTAATAATGATTAATTATTACTATTATTTACATTTAGCTGTTTGATAGAAAGAAACATCTGACCGTATGAGGAAAACTATCATTTTATTGTACTTTTATTTGATAACATTAATACCATCACTACAAATAGTTTTTATTGTGATCATAGTTTGGGGTTTACCTCATAATAGTTGAAATTAAAAAATTGTTAAAAACCCCTTTTGATAACTAGTGGGCGAGTTCTCTGCCCTGATTGGGCTATTTTTTCTCAGGCACAGAAACAAGCTTCTCCTCACTCCTCCTTTGATCAGGTCGACATCCTCAGTCAGTTAATGCAAACCTGCTAAACGTCCTGGAGGAGAAACAAAGGCGACCAGCGGGGCCAATCGTGACTGAGGAGTCCAGTAGCAGCGACACCGTAGACGCCCGGGTACATCCGATCCTCTGCTTCTGTGTCAGGCAGTAAGCGACCGCATCACTTATTCAACCTGTGCGGCTCTGGAGCTTTCCGCTCGTTCCTTCTCGTCCCGTAGTGGATCTCCGTGGAACGAAGACCTGAGGAGTCTCGTCTGAATGAACAGAGAAGTTAAACGCCGTCCGACGGAAGCGCGTTTCTTCGTTGTAGGTAAACGGCTCCAACGTGATGCTGCTTGTAGCCGATACCTGATCCCTCTGGGATGCAGGCTGTGTGACAAGTGAGGCTCTTGTTTTTTTTGTTTTTTTGCTGGGGTGTGGAGGCTTCCTGTAATGGAAAAGTAGCGACCGGCCAAAGCGAGCTTGCAGTTCCACTGTGGTGAGTGAAAAAAGGAAAAAAAAAAAGAATCCTCTCCGGGCTGGAAAAGCTGAGACGTGTCTCGGATGGAGGCCGTACTCTGGTCAGAGATGTCAGCAGGATGGAAGCCTTCACAGCAGAGTAGACCCTCGGTAGTGTTTTTCCTCTTTGGAATTATCGTATTCGTCTCCAGATTCTGACCACAGGCTGGAGTCCAAAAGTAGGTGTTCATAGCGGATTCAGCATTTTCCACTGGCATGTTAGTGACTTTACTTGCTTGTCTGAAATGCAGATCCGCTGGATAACAGCAACATCCTCAGGCTCTCGCCATGTCTGCTGTTCTATCAGTGCCCATGACCAGGAAAAGGCCTCGCTATGTGTTTGTGCTTTGTTTTACAGTATCGGGAATTTGCTTGACATCTAAAGCACTTTATATGCAAAGGCCATTTTTTCCTCATCTATGCTTGAGTTGCATTCAATGTCCCCACTGCTGAATAATTCACACGTATGTTTCCCCCGGAGGGCCATCGGCGTTGTATGGGCAGATCACGTCTTTATGTTACGGTTATATTGCTTTCCAGTTTTCTGTTATCACGGGAGAAATGAATGTTTGCGGCCACGATAACAAACTAACTCACTGTCCGTTCACCTCCCAGTGCTGCAGGGTTGCAACGTGGTGAACGAGTATATGACGAGACCATTGCCTCTGCTGCAGTCTCCACTCTGCTCGTGCTAAGCTAAGCTGTACACCTTTTTTGGAATGCTAATCATCTGTGGAAGCCGGTTTGTTTAATGCTGAAGAAGGCCGACCTCTAGAGGGAGCGCTCTTTGTCTTGGGGGGGTGTTTGAGGCGTCTGATGAGGAAAATGCATGCAGTGCAGCACCGATAAAGATGCATGCCTGGGGAGGAGCCGTTGTAGATATGTGAGGCGTTCCTTTTTGGGGGGGGGGGGGGGCCAAAACATGTGTTGGCGTCCTCTGCTCTTAGTGGCTGTGTGACTGGCTGTGATTGTGAAAGAGGGAAACACAGCCGCTGACTCTTTCTGCTCTACTTTTTGATGACATATTCCTTTGCATCTCTTTGCAACGAGCCTGGAGAATAATGAGGGTGTGTGCTGCATTAACTTATGTAATGGAAAGCGCGAGGAGGGGTGGGAGGGAGGGGGTCGTGAAGGAGGAGGGGATAGAGAGGAGAGTGATGAGCTCATGCTGCTGCACTGCAGCTCCTCTGTACAAATGCTGCACCTCGTGTTTGTTGTGCCATGTGCACACAATCGCACATGCACGGATAATGACGCGTTTACAATCAAGTCTCGGTCCGCGTTGACGCTGCGTGCACGCGGAGAGACGGACTCATCATCGCAAATTTTCCGAGCCCGGCTCTGCGGCGTGTTCTGCTGCAGAATCCCGAATGCCGGCATGCGTGAACTTTGCGTTTTCATCGCTGATCGGCCTCATCGTGTTGCTGTGAATGGGGAAATCAGCGTGTAAACGAGCCGAGCATCCTAAAGCTACTAAACCGCCTGCCGGTGACCAAGTGCACCCTCAGTATTCTGAGTGTGTCCCGATTCATGTCAGAAATGAGCGATGTGGGGTAGGCTCAGGGGGGGGGGGGGGGGCGGCGGGTAGGCGGTGATGGCACGACAGCACGTTTACTCTACAACACCAAGCGGTCTCTTGGGGGGCGTTTACGCTCTGTCTCAGCCTGCAATGAATAGGTGTATAAGTGGATGAAATATCGCTGTTGGCAGAGGACTAAACATTAGAACATAATCATCCGAGATGCCCACTGCTGCTGCTGCGATATGGATAATTTGTGGCTCGTGGATACACTGGCAGAGAGGGGGCGCGTCCGTCTGCGGCGCTTTTACTTCAAGCTCATTAAAAGCTGAATTTCACGTTTTTCTCATTTGCTAAATATTTGATCTCTAACTTTGCGTAGACCCACGACTGTGATCAGCACATGCACATGTCGCTGCGTGAAGCGGTCGGGGGGGGGGAGGCTGGGCCTGTGTCGGGTAAACAGTCATTAAAGTTAAATGTTTCTCCTGATTGGACTAATTGCTGTGTGTTGATGCAAGCGTATGTTGGGTTTTTTTCAGCACACACACACTGCAGACATCTATAGCTCTTCGAACCTGACGGACAGTACAGGTCCACCTTCGCTGTTGCCTTGACAACTGGCCTTAGTGATCTGTGCACGTGCATGCAATTGTGATGGCTCCCGCCTTCAATCTAAAGGGGGCACGCGTCCACACTCGAGGCGTAGTGTGTAGATTTGAAGGCGGGATCCGTCACTCAGGTTCCAAGTCACATGACTGTTCTTCTCGGTGACGTCGTAGCGCCGAGGTTCATTCACAACAAACAGATATTGTCTGCCTGTATTGATTCGTATTGAATTATTGTTAACCATCTCTATCGTTACTAGTAGCAGAATTGCATGCGTGCGCATGTTGTACTTCCTGTATAATGTCCAGGCTTACAGTTACAACAAATAATAGTAAGAGATAAATACTGAACATAGCCTGCATCCTGCAGAATAATCTCTCTCTCTCTTTTTATCCGTCATACGTCGTCTCGGTGCGGCGATGACTGTACACCAGCCCCATCTGTTGGTAGAGAGGCCCGAGAGCAGCCTCCCTCTCAGCGTGTTGATGCTCCGCGGCTTTGAATGCCCTTTTTTTCCTTTTTTTAGCGTCAAATGAGTAAATTGATTATGGCGTTCTGCTGGAGAGGAAGTCAAGGGCACAGAGCGAAGTCATTAAACAAAGTGAGATATTTCAAGTCACAGAAAATGTGCGGTTTTAAACTCCCCCGTGAGCCGCTGGCGAGAGGAGAGAAGACAATTTAAAGCTATTGCCTTGCCTGCTGTCCCGCTGAGACAGCTGCAGCCGGCCGGGTCCGCTGGCTTTTCTCCCAGATAGAAGCTTTTTAGGTTTACTGAACGGTTCTGATGCAATCATCATTTTTCCGGAGGGGAAAAAGTATTACCTTTTTTAAGTAGAATGACTCACAAATTTGCTCATTCTGTCAGGAATTATTCTTGCAAAATGACGTAGTGCAGGGAGAAGAAATCCGGCCCATAGTTTGATTTTTATTTAAAGTGACTATTCACATAGAAAATAACTTTGGAGTTATGGTTGAAAGAAAAGCGTTCCTATAAAAAATGGTTCAGTAACCCGGTCGTGAGTCCCATTTTATTGGACGGGAAGGACTACATTTTGAAGTCTGGCTGAGTTCGGTCCGGTTTCTGATTCTGGGGTGAACTGTCCCTCTGAATCACACAGCGTGAGCTCGTCCCGTGGCACTGACGCGCTTTCATCAGCCGAGGCCAACTGGACCCAACTGGCTTGAGCAGGACACGGGGAGGGGGGGCAGAGTAAACATCGACGCGTTCCCGTCGTTTAACTCGAACCTTTCTAAGTGCCACACAACGCGAGTCCTATTCCCACTTCCCCTCGGATGCAGCGACGCCGCCGACCTGTTATCTAACCACGTTTCGGGTTGCGCTCGGGCTGTCGGAGGATATGTTCTGGATGAGGACTCAGATTGCCCCCTCGGCCACACCGCATGTCCCGAAGAGGGAGGATAGAAAGGGGGAGGGGGGGGGGGAGAACAACAACCGGTGACCTTGCAGGGCTGCAACACGCAGGCTCCGTGTCCTCACTGAACCGACACAGCAGCTGGAATAATGGTCACAGAGACACATGATTAGAGGTGGGGGCGAGGGGGGGAGCTGACAGACTATAAAGCAGAAAAGAAGCGATCCAAGGAAAGCGTGCGGCTGTGAGGGGCCCCAGCAGAGCGGCGGGCGGGGGGGGGGGGCGCTCCGTGTGTGCAGAGCCTCTTCTTTCCATTGACGTTTAGGGGAATGTGCTGATCAGAGCGGAGTAAATCCGTCAGGTGGAGGTTTCTCCGCTCCGCCGTGCCTGAGACCTCGGGACCAGATTAAAGGCAGCCACGGTCTGCTTGCCTCTCAGGGGGGGGGCAAAGGTCGGGCTTGTTTGGTAGCGCGCAGTCCAGCCCGGACGCGGAGGCGTGGAGGTAGGTGTGCACAGATGTGTGTGTGTGTGTGTGTGTGTCCAGGTTGCTTCTGAGGAGACAGCAGCTGTTCAGGTTGTCAGACAGCGCAGGTGTGTGTGTGTGTGCGTGTGTGCATGAATCGACTGAACTGAAATGATGTAATTAACCTCTTTTAGAATATCCAACATTATTTGTTTTGCAGCTTCAAGTGCGAGCGTTCTTAAATTGAACTGTTCATTTTTTATTTTTTTATAAAAAGATGATCAACTGATCTCTGTGCGTGACGGGTGAACAGAACCGAAGCAGCTCTGTAGTGTGAAGTCACGCCGATGCACGGTGCTGAGGGGGGAGGGGGGAGGTTTTTATTTGTGCCTCTCATTAAGAGACCCCTCCCCCGACCCGACCCCCCCCCCCTCAGAATGAGCGGCCGTCATTAATGCCCATTAGATGCACAGAGCGTGAGGCGCTGATGAGAGAATCCAGAGCGGCACTGTACTCCGTGCATGCTCGCTGCCTTCTCCCCCCCCCCCTCCTCTGCGGCTCACCCCTACCTCTCTGTCCTCCCCCGTCCCCTCCGTCTCTGCCCTGTGTTTGCACTGCGTCACGCGCGTTGTTATCTCGTTGTCCCGGTGCAGGACGTTGCCGGGTTACGTTTTTGTGGTTCGGCGAATAAAAAAAGGCCGAATTGCACCTCTGGGATCATTAGTCCCGGCGCTGCAGCTACGGACCTCAACTGCTTCTTGTTACGCCGAATTCCTCCGTGTTTCATCATTAAACGCAAAGGATCCCAACAGCATCCAACAGGAGGCCCAGCGGACAACGGAGTAAAGCCGTGAACGGATTACATGGGGACGAGGATCTCGTCCTGTTATCTGAAGGGGAGGGGGGGGGCAGGATGTCACCGGGTTGCTGACTCATCGTGCCCCCCTCCACCCCTCAGCCGTCCCTGTATTGTGCTGCACAGCGTACTGGTTGAAGGTTCGAGTGAGGCAATTGACCTCATGCACAGGGAAGTCGGGTCGGGGTAATATCTGGAAGGCTGTTGTAGGCGGACTGGACCCGTCTCTGGATCCACTGGTGTGCGAAGGGTCAGCGTTTCATCAGATCAAGCATCGAAGATGCAGGGCCCGTTTTTTTAAAGGGTAACCAGTGCAAATTGGTAACTAAATAGTGTATTCTGCAGGCGACAAAAGTCGTTAACTTAAAGCGGCCACGATTGATATTCTTAGATTAACAGTGGCTCAGAAAGCGGGCTGGAGGGGGGAGGGGGGGGGGGGGGGGGCTGACATATAATTATCAGGATGCTGCAGTTCTCCGAAACGCTACAGAGCGCTTCAGCATCTCTCAGCTGGTGGTTTTATGGCCTCCTCTCATCAGCACCGTTTCCAGCCGTGGGGGTGAAAAATCAAACCTCCCTCGCCAACTTCTGCGACGAGCCGCAGACAAAGTGACCGACCGGCCGGTAGAACATAGAACATGCGACGGGTTCCTCTGGTTTTTACTGGAGAGTCAAATCCAGGGTAAATATTGAACATTTATCAAATATCCAAGCGATAATGTAGCTTGGGATAATACGTCACGGTTGTGTAAATGGCCTCGAGAAAAACCAAAGACCTTAAATGGACCCACATGGCTCCATATTCTTGCCATTAATAACGATCCAATGCTTAGTTTTTTTTCGTCCCGGTGTATCGTATGACCTGCGCCTGCATTCCCGAGGTCACCCTGAGGAGAATGTAAACTCAAAACAAAGTCAGCAGCCCATAATGTGAAGAACTCTGCTGGTAAGGGAGGTTCAGACTGACGTTTCCAGAATAAAGATGACTTTTTTTTTTTGTAGGAAAGGAAATTCTGCCAACCAATAAAACATCAAACGTGAAAATATGTGAACTCCCGGAATTTAAACCGAAGCTTTACCGTGTATACGCAGCTGGAGGAAGTGGACGCCCAAAAAACCTTCTCATGCAGCCCATGTTGATTTTTACGTCAGTCGTCGATTACCATGCGGCTGTTAAAGTGACTCTCTGTCGATACGGCCTTCTGCTCTTGATTGACACCTGAGTCTGTTAGGAGGTCCGGCTGATTAAAAATGGCAGCTCTCAATCGCCCTAAAGAGCCCTTAACCGACCCGTTAAAATAAATCTGCCTCCCGGCCGCAGCCTCGTCCTCTCACAGACCCGTGGGAGGAGAAACACCCTCCACATTTCCGCGTCCTCGTCCAAGGACCATTTGTTTTGGAAGCCGGTCGCATGGAAAATCAGGAGGGAGTCGTGCTTTTCGTGTTTGTCCGAGTGGTGACCGCAAGTCACCGATTGGTGTGTGTGTGTGTGTGTGTGTGTGTGTGTGTGGACTGGCTTCAGGTTCTGGCGTCATCGGCAGAAGATCATCTGTTCACAGAGAACTTTGATGAAGACAAAGGCTATTGGTTGGATTCAAATAAGGGCTATTCATGTGTCTGTGCAGGCAATTACCTTCCATCTCTACTAAAACACCTCTTTTCCAATTCTAGTCTGAGGGGGAAAGCATTAATTTGCTTCGACAACCTCGGAAAGTCCAGCATTTTAAGCACGATGTAGCTTCAAGCCACCTCTCTTCTTGGGGGCTCGCGTCTATAATCACTTCTATTCGCCCCCGTTTCCTTTTTTCCTCACTCCGACAACGCCTCAACCGCCTTTTGTGCAAACTGAACCGTCCTCCGCACGATTCCACCCGCGATACAAAGCGCAACTGCACAAAGGGCCCGTTTGTAACCCTGTTTGGCTCAGGGGGCCGGCATGGGCGGGCCTCTAACGAGTGATGGAGGGGCCGCGGATCGATCGCCGCGACCACAAGCTGTTCCTCGCGTGGTGACACGCTGGAAACCCCCTCTGATCTGGTCCGGTGTGTTTCTGCAGCTTCTGACGCGTTGGTTTTCGTGCGAGAGGAACGTAAAGTAGTTGTGTCATGAAGATGCTGCGTTAATCCGTTTGCCTCCCGCGTGGCCCTTTTCCTCGAGGATGCTTTGGCGCCGTCTCAAGCGAGGGGGCGTTACGGGGGGGGGGGGAGGCATTCGGAGAAAGGAAGCGGTAAACACGGCGCTGCGTTTTTTTTCGCTCCTCCAGGGGTTGGTTATCGCGGATGCGAGTCTGCTTGTTGTTCTCAGAAAGCCTCCATCGCTCTGTACAGTCGCTCTTCGTAGCAACACAGAAGATCCGCTGACTCGCAGCCGGCAGGTCTTTTTGGGAATGTGGTGTGAATGGAAGTTGCAGACTCAGGATATCTCGTTCCACTG
Source organism: Gasterosteus aculeatus (assembly GCF_964276395.1). NCBI lineage: Eukaryota > Metazoa > Chordata > Actinopteri > Perciformes > Gasterosteidae > Gasterosteus > Gasterosteus aculeatus. The sequence goes on from NC_135689.1 coordinate 3,301,116, forward strand.
GAATATGTCAACATGAATCCTCTCAGCAATCTGGTGACCTGCACGAAAAGGTTTCCGCTGCTTCCGTTTGCGGCGATGATTGAGTGCTGATTGTTGTGCCTTTGTTCCGTGATTGATTGCTTCCACATTGTCTGCTGTACTTTGAAAAGACTTTTTAAAAATGGCCAAACCGTTTTTAGCTCATTTCTAACTTTCCCAATACGTCGCCATACTCGTTCAGTGAACACGAGAGGCTGGAATCATTAATTATCTATTTTTTAATTCTGCTTTTATTGTTGAGGTGCTTTCAGGTGTGACAGGTGTGTCAATTAATATTTAAATACCAGTGATTCAATTGACATCGCATGTAAGCCGAGTCTTCTCATGATGACGGCCTGGAGGTTGTTTCTGACGTTAATAGTCAGGATTTCTTTTGACAAAGTAAGGATACATGTTCTCACTTGGTGATCGTACCGTATATTAGCAAATCAGTTTAGATTTGTCACTTCTGTGATAAATATTTTATTGTATTCTTTTTGTACTTTTTCAGATCCCTTCGGACGGAGGTGGTAGTGTTTCCAGAATAGTGTTTCTTTTTATAAAACCTCTCATTTTACTGCACTGGCGGCCATGACGGTCTTCCACGGCTTTAAGTGGGATCCGGGTCGCTGCTGAAGGTCCCTCCGGGGGTCCGGGGGGGGGGGGGGGGGGGGGGGGGAGAGGTTTCTGGTGAACCTTAATGCATTTCCATTGGAGCAAATCCTCTGGCCAGTGGTCACGTATACGTACTAAAAGACGTACGGAAGCATGACTTGAATCCCGACAGAAATGAGCGCAAGGAGGTCGATCGTCACGGTGACGGCTCCTCTGTGTCTCATCACTTGTATGTCGGATCTTCAGGGGATTTAACGGGATTTGAACCGCAGATCTTTGGGCACTTTCTGCTGGAGTGTTTCGTGGTAGCTAACCAGTGCCGCTAGAATGAAATACATGTCGCGCTTTCACTTTCTCTCCATGACGCTCGCACAAACTAGACGAGAGCAAACATTTTCGTCAGATGTCACGGCCCTCTCTGCCGCCTTGTTTAGCGGCTGTGTCTTTTCCCCAAAAGTCAAAGACTGGAAAAACCGCGGCACGGAGCAGAAGCGACAATGGCAGCCTTTTATGTGCCCGTGCCGGCGCCGCGCCGCTCCTCGGGGGGGAATCAATGGCCGCAGTGTTTTTCAGGGGTCGCGGCGGCGGCGCAAGGTCGTCCGCGGCGACCGAGGGAGACTCTGCTGAAGTGGTCGGACAGCTGCGTCTGGAGAGGTGAGCGGTGGAATGTAGGCCATCGCAGACTCGAGTATTGTTGGAATTTAGGAGGTTTTGCTTCTGCGTTTCCTCCCTTTTTCCCTTGTGAAGCTACGGCATCAGTTCAAATCTTTCCGTGCAATTAAAGTGTCTATTTACCTCGTGCTCATACGACAATCCGCTCCAAACCAAAACACTATTTAATGCTTGCTAACGACCTCTGATTTGAGTAATTAAGAATCCCTTTTAAGAGCATCAGCTATTTATCTGATCGCAGTCAGATCCACATCGTGGATCGTGTCTGGTTTCTATCGTTCTATCGATATGCTTTGTCTCTTTATTATTCTCCAGGATTATACTGATGGATGTTTTTTGGGAATCAGCTCTGGAAAATAAGGACGAGCGAGAGACGTGATCTTCTCCGGTAATCCTTCCACGAGCATGTTTGCTCTGCCACACGAGCGGCACGTGAACCACGAGCTTTGCCCTCCGAGACTCGAGGCAGGTGTGAGTCTGTTGCTGCCTCGAATAGATTATTTGCATTCTCCCGACCCCCAGGCAGCTGCCGCCCCCCCCCCCCCCCGGGGTGTGCGTCTTCAAAGGGGGGTGTACAGTGTCGCGTGCAACCAGCGGGTGGCGCTGTCACTCTGGGAGCCCCCCCCCCCCCCCTCCGGCGTGTAGCGAGGCCCGGTCACGTCGGGAGGCCTGTAGGGTATATCACGTGCACGGTGTCACCACCGGGGACGGTTTTCCACCTGACCCTCAAAATCTCACAACGCCACAGTGTCGAGGAGCCGGCGAGGACGAGAGCAAAGCAGCGCGGCGTCCAGTGGTCGTTCTCTCGTTTCAATGCGCGTCCCCCCCCCCTCTCTCTTGTCCTTCGCGGCCTTGTTCGCCTCAAGAGTATTTACCAGAGTGTGTCGCCTCACATGGGTCTATTTTTAGCAGGCGCAGAATAGTGCTGGAGTGTGTTTCGGTGCCGGGGTGGAGCTTCAGGGAAACACGGCCTCTGGTAAGCGAGGGAACCGAAAGGAAAATCTCCCAAATGGACCAGCAGAGCCCGCTTCTATAAACGCCGAGACCGTAAACACGGCTCTTATAGGGGGTGAGGGGGATGGCGTGCCAAACCCGGAGGAGTTCGCCGTGTAGTTGCATTACTTCCAAGAAATGTCCTTTCTGGTTTTAGATGCTGGACTGTACGAATACGCGGCTGTTGTGTGACAGTCTGCTCGGTTCCCCGTTGTAATTCTATTCATGCGAGTCCTCTGCCGGCAAAGACGGCAAGACGAGACCAGTCCTTCAGCTGGCAGACGAACACCCGGGACAAGTCGCTAGATGCCCACATTCCTATTTTTCGGGCGATTCAGAGCCCCCACCTGACTTGCAAATGTCTTTGGAATGTAAAAGGAAGAGGAAACCCACACAAACGCTGAGAAAACCAGCTCCCCCCAGGAGAGAGTGAGGACCCTTTTTATTTGTTCTTTAGGTGTCATTTTGATCGTCGAAACTCTTTTCTGTACCAGCGCTGATATGTTGCCTCTTCTTTTGGCGAATGAGTACGATCGTTTGGGACACGCGTCGCCTGCGGTCCAGCCGGGCTGTTTGCGCGTATCGGGGACGGACCGATTGGAGTTCCACGGGGTGACGCGTGAGCGGGAGAAAAGCCTCTCAGGCGTCACTTGCCGCTGATGATCTCTGATCGTTCCCACAGGGTCCCACGGGCGACGCACATCTGCTGCGGCTTTGCCGCCCGGATGTGATGAGCGCGGGCAGCTTATCCTTTAATTACTCTCATCTCGGCACTATTTATACATCTGCTGCCAGATCCTTCGCGTGCGCAGAAATTCTTTTGTTCCTGAGAATCCGTTGGGGAAATGTGTTTCTATTTTCTTCCCCCTGATACAAAGTCCTCCCGTGTTCCCAAAGCTACGCCACTGCATCTCGTTTCGAACGCCGTTGTATCAAACCATGACATCAGCCCCTTGCTAATGGTTTCCAGACCGGAATGGGCGGTGTTTTTTTTTGTTTTATTTTCCGTTTCGTAGCGCAGGTTCTCGGCCGCTCGGCATCCAGCAGAGGCAGACAATGAAGAAACGTTGCATGATGTCATGTAGACGGAGTCTTGTGACCAGGTTTCCAGGAAGTCGCCACGTTCCCCTCTCGTTTCCTTTGCCGCCTTGTCCTCTGCCATGCCATTTTGGCCCCTTTCGCGGGGGGGGGGGGGGGGACCCACGTTTTTCTGCTATTCGGGTACCATATCTGTGCGAAGGCACCTGACGGAGGCGTTTGCGTGCTGCTGACCCGAGGGTGCCCCCCTTTGGCCACGTCCCAAGTGTAATGTATCTACCTCTCCTTACACGAAAACAAGGAAGGAAGAAGAAAAGAAAGGGGGGGGGGGCAGTGGAACCCGAAGCAGGGGGCTGATGGGGTGGAAGCTGAAATGCAGAAAGACCATATGTATCCAGTTGAAGAAATGGCGTTTTATGAGCCGAGAGTGGGGCCTCTGCTTGGAATTCTCGATGACATCATTCTGGAGCCGAGCCGGGGGGGGGGGGGCGGCCGGCACTCAGGAGGCCCGAGCGGGCCTTCGCCAGGCGGGACGGCTGGACCGGAATTGCGATGCCAGGGGAGACGCAGACAGGGAGGGAATTACACGCGCCCAAATGAGCGTCCCTCGAGCTTGTGCGCCCGGTTTTTACAGCTCCGACTTCACCTGGAACTCGTCTAATTAGACGACGCGATGGCGCCGCCGACGCTGCCCCCGGAAGCCTCGTGCCGGAACAATCGCGGCGATGCCCCGGCGGCTTGCGAGCTTCCCTCGCTTGCCTTCAAATTGAGACGGCGACAGCAACTCGTTTCTCACTTCCAAACAAATAAAGCCGAGTTAGCCGCTCCCCCCCCCCCGTTGCTCAGGCACACATTTCACAACCTAAATATCCGCCTCCATCTGCGCCTCTCGGGAACGTCCTAAACCGCTTTCGCTCTCCCTTTTTTGTTTGCTTGTTTTCCTCCATTTCCTCCACATCAGGAATAAAATTGATCGGCGAGACCTGTAAGTTCCGTCTCGCTCCGCGAGGCGTCTCAGACGGAAGTACATCGGTGCCCCTCTGCACAGAACCACTGCGCCGTGGTCCCACGTGGCAGGTACGCTGTGTGTGTGTGTTTCACAGGCCCCTGCTGGGATCCAGCGCACACGTTGAGATGTGCACAAGTTTGTCCTTTTTGGTTTTTGTCGCTCGTTCTGCAGATTTCCTTTTTGAAGTCTCAGATGAAAACAGTCCAGAGAAGGGGAATCATTTTAGGGGGGGCAGACGTGTAATTAGAGGACAACAACATCTCCCTCTAGTGTGTGTGTGTGTGTGTGTGTGTGTGTGTGTGTGTGTGTGTGTGTGTGTGTGTGTGTGTGTGTGTGTGTGTGTGGATGATTGGTGTCCCTGTAAACTGGCTCCATGTGGGAGTCGTTCTCCCCTGTTTCCTGTGCCTGTTGTCATTAGGTAGAATATCCCTTTGACTTGAGGGCAATTTACCCCCCCCCCTCCCCTCAGAGGGGTGATTAGTCACTGGCCCCGTCTCAACAGCACGGCGTAGTCCGGAGACGAGGCACCGTCGGTTCGGGGGACCCGGCGAGCATTATGCAGTACGTGGGGGTCGGGGTGGGGGGGGCATTTTGGCTGTTTGATGTACAGCCACTCAATCAAACAGTGCCGGTGTACTTTTACTCTTCTGTGATTGGCTGCAGCAGAAACACCCAGAATGCTCTGGTTCTTTTCTTGGTGCACAGCACAACAGTCACTTCTCCACCCAGAAAGGCTCTATTAATAGAGGCGCTCTCGTTGTGATTCCCCCCCCCCCCCCCCCCCAACTACTAAGTCAGTTTTCTTTAATGCAAAAGAAGCCCCCTTCTCCTCCACTATCTTCTGTCTCTACGCGACCATCCGCCACTTCACACTTTGTCCCCGGGCGCGTATCTCTGTTCCCAACCTTCACCGTCTGTAGCTCGCTCTCGTTCTCTTATGTTTCCACATTCCCCGATAACACGGGATTTCTTTCTTCCGCGTCCACTTCCCCAGGGTCGTTTCTGTGTCCCTCCCCTGCAAGATTAGTGTTTTGCAGGAGGCATCTCGTCTGCTTCTCTTTCTACACACACACACACACACACACACACACACATTCACCCCATTCCCTGCACCCCGCCCCCTTCCATACTGCTCGGGACCTGGCGAGGAACCCACACTCCCCTGTCTCCTCCGCCTCCCCCCCCCCCCCCCCCCCCATCTCCACCCCCTTATACTTCCACCAGCCCGACAGACAGACAGACAGACAGACGGGGAAGGAAGAGAAAAAGAAAGTGCAGCGTTTGTTCCTGTCAGAGATTCCAGACGCTGACCGTGGACGCCGACCACCCGTAGGCAGCTGGTTCTATTCATTTCCTACAGAAGGCAAAGGCAATGGGAACGTCTCCCAGACGCAGGCAGGGACAGACTCAGGCGGCGGCGCTGAGATGCGTCCGCCGGCTGGAGGCACCTTTTAGGCGGTAATGGGGGCCGTTGGCGTTTTTGGATTACGTCGTCCTTGTGAGCACTGGCCAGCATGTGGTGTTTGCAGTGTAACTCCGAGAAGACGCAGTCGCTGCTGGAACTGGAGCTGAACGGCTGGTAAGAGTAATAGGAGAGGGCGAGAGGTGTGTTTGTTTTAGTTTGTGCGTGTGTGTGTGTGTGTGTGCCTTTGTGTCATTCGATGAGGTTACGGCAGGCTGCCGGAGCTCGCGAAGCTTTGTTGAAGTGAACGGAGGCGAGACGGCGCATGTGTGCTTCAGCGGGGAGGTAAGCAGGGGGGGGGGGGGGGGGGGGGGGGGGCTCGGATCACACGGCGGATTAACCTGCCGCTCTCGTGCTCTCACGTAATCCACCTCGGGAAGATGACGGGAAGGAATGCGACGCTTCAAGTCACGAGCATCATGAATTTCTAAGTGGGGCTCTGCCATTTCAACCGAGACGCCACCCCCACCAACCCCCCCCCCCGCTGCGAGAAATACGGACCCCTTCTTTCTCTGTGGAGTGTTTAGTCTCACTGTACAGAATCAGCCTGTGAGTTGTTGGATTGCCCCCCTTCCCTCCCTCCTCCTGCCCCCCCCCCCCCCCCCCTCCTGAAGGGCATTCCTGTGGTGTGTCGTCCCCCCCCCCGCCCACCCGCTTGCCGTGACTGCGTGCTTTTTCCAACGCTGGTTCTTCAAGGGCAGGTACTGAGTGTAGTTTAAATATTCATTACTGTGAGATGACGGCAGCGGCTCGGTTGTTGTTGTTTGTGTGAGTCCTGACAGGAGGGAGGAAGGGGGAGGCGGGGGGGCGTCAATGCCTTAACTAACAAGTACGTGGAGGGCATTCGACGGGTCATGAAACCACTCACTGGGTTTAATTTGCTGCACATGTGCTGTGCTAATAAAGCTTCTCCTTCAAAGGCCTCTTTAAAAGCCAAAAACGCAGCAGGCTCATTGTTGACAAAATGTCAGCATCGTATTCAACTGCTCGAGTGCTTCTCGTCCTCCACCACGTTGTGATTTGGGTTGTTGAGAACATTTCCAAAGTATTAACCGGGGGAACAAAAGTTTTTCCACCTGCAGATCGAAGCCTTTGAGAAGCCGTGACGATTCAACGCGGCGGCTCTCTGCTCGGGTCGGACACCAGATGGCGGTTGAGTCATTGGAAGCTCCGCGGGCTGAAGTAACTCACAGTAGCTCTCATCCTCGAGTCCGGTGAGACTCGGGTCGACCATATATATCTGTCTGCTGCAAACTCTCAGGAGTGAGACCGTCAGTCCGCCGAGCCAGAGCGGCTCTCCAGATGTGCCCGACTGTAAATCCCCGACCTGCTCCGTGCTGTCTGGTTACAGCCGCTGCAAAGTCCTCCATTTAGTGTGGTCATTGGTGCCGGAATGACTAACGCACCCGAGTGTTTACTGGCAGATTTACCCTTTTTAATGCTGGGTTTCATTAACGTGTTACCGTGTGGTCTCACCTAACCTTTTACCTGTGCGTGCATCCGTGTTTATGAGCTCTCAGAGAAAAAAACATCTGCTTTTTTAGGGCTTCTGGCACATGTTGTCGGTGCACGCGGGGGTGAGAATTCTGATTTGGTTTAATTTGATTGAAAGGGTCGGCTGGCTGTGTTTTTGAACACACACACACAACTATTGCTGAAAAACGGAATTATCAGCTAAAGGCAAATCATCTGATAATGTTTGTACATGTGTCGCATTGGTGTTATAACACATAATTTATCTTAAACACCCTGATGAGGGGGATCAGATTCCCGCCACCATCTGCCATCACGGATAAAAATACGCCTCAGCAGGCAGATCAGACTTCATTAGCAGCCGTGTTGGTGACCGTATAATGTTTTCATCCAGCAAGATTACTTTTATAACTTCCATGAGTTTGCTGTTTCTTACTTTGTTAACTATGTGCTCGCTTTTTCAGGAAACCCGTCCTGTCTGGTACTTTATCAAATATTGAAACAGAAACTACAAAGGTTAAAAACACGGTTAAAAAGCCCCTTTTAAAGAGTACAACAATACAATGACGTTAACATGCATGAATACTGAAAATACCCCAAAGTTGATAAAAGTCACACAGTATCCGCGGGTTGGCGAGGATTTTAGGATTCATTTCCACTCGAAACGCAGAGAATCTGTAAAGATCTCCCTATGAAATAGTGTGAAAACCGTTTGCACACCTTGGTTCTTGGGTTGCTTGGTTCCGCGTCGCGGCCCCCGCCTGCACTTCATTAGCCTTCCTCTATTCCCAGAACGCTTGTAGATGTGACTCCTCTTTTCCGGGATGGAGGAATGTTTGTCCCTCAGGTCCGACTGATGGAACGGGCCTGGGCCTCTTTGTTCGGGACGTGTTGAGAGGGAAGTAGGGGTAGAACGAGAGAACCCCCCCCCCACACACACACACCTCCACCTCCCCTCCCTCCCGAGTCTCTGCATCCCGTGGCTGAAAATTACTGCCAGCTGAGCTGACATGCTTATCCATGCCGACATCGGGACCGACGGCGTCGAGCAGATCATATTTCATAGTTGGGGTACAGTCACTTTCAGGAAAAAGGTCCTGGGAGAACAACAACAACAACAACAACAACGTATAACATGTAAAGTTAATGATAACGCGACGTCGAGAGGCCTGAACCATGTGACTTCTCTCTCTAATCGCTGAATGACGTCACTGAACTTCCTGCTTCTCTGTAGTTCAGTCCTTCTTTTTTTTTTCCTTCGACGTCCATCACGGCTCTTAAAGCGCTGCCCCCCCCCTTTCCCGTTTTGCCCCGTTCGGCTCGCCATCACAAACCACTGACCCCTCCTTGTGGCGCGTTCAATGACCTCAGAGCAAAAAGTGCAGCAGCATTAATACCCGCTCGCGTTCCTCTGTGAACACCCACAGTCCCCCTGGATTCTTGGTCGGTGGAAAGTGGAGCAGAAGGAACCGGAGTGGAAGAGAGAAAGCCCGTCCCGTGGGGGGGGGGAAAAGGCCGAGCCAGTGCTGCGCCTTTTAGTTTTGACTTTGTGCCGTGAACGTTTTTAGAGGTGAGAGAGCGGACGTTAGAGCAGCACTGTAGTAGCTATTAAAAGCAGCTGGAGGCTTTATGTTTCTTCAGTTATTTAATAGACTCCGCTGTCATTCCCGCAGTGAAAAAATACACCATTAGGAAAAAGATCGAAAGACGATCAAACAAACAACAAAAACAACATTATTTCTATCAAAACGTCTTACGGTTTGGTGCAGCTTAAAGTGCTTCACCGATGACTGACAATTCAAAAATGTTGACGCAAGAAAACAACAGCTAAATAAATAAGTAGATAGAGACAACTTGAGACCAAGGCAAGCAAGACAATACATTTAATGAAATGTAATGGCTGCAGTAATCATATGGTAGTAGTAGCATGTCAGCATTACATGTCATTTAGCTGACGCTTTTATCCAAAGCGACGTACAATAAGTGCATTCAACCATAAGGTACAAACTCAGGAGAACAAGAAACAAGAAAGTGCAATTTCCTCAAATAAGCCAATTTACAATTTGCTATAGATGAGTGACGTTACAAGTACAATTTAAGTGCTACAATTTGTTAGTCTTTTAGTCGCGGTAGAGTCTGAAGAGGTGTGTCTTTAGTTTGCGGCGGAAGATGTGAAGGCTCTCTGCGGTCCTGGTGTCTTCAGAGAGCTCGTTCCACCATTTGGGAGCAAGGACAGCGAAGAGTCGAGATCTAGTCGAGTGTTTTGCTCTCAGTGAGGGAGGAACGAGCAGTAATTTAAAGTTAGATTAATACTATAATATTATTTTACAACTTGAATACAATGTTATTAGTACAATTCTTAATGTAAGTGCCTGGCTGAATACTTCTTTCTAACCATGCTAGCTCATTGCGTGCTTTGAGCTAAAGGCTAACAGCAGCATGCTAACGGTAGCATGCTAGAAGTTGATCCCTGGACCAGTAGTTAAGCATCGTCCACATATATTGGTAATATATTTTCATATATTTCCCTTGATTTAGGATTTGCAGTGCGCGCCTGTACTCTTGAGCCGTGGCCGCTCGCGAGGTGTGACTTGGAACTCCAGGGATGGCGGCGTTACAGTTTGCAGCGGACAGATGGTTTGGGAGATTCGTCCCATTGGCGGTTATGCAATAAAATGTGATCCTCGCTGTGCCCCGCGAGACGTCGTGTTGGTGCAGCTGCATACAGGCTTTCTCAGTTGCTTGTCCAGACCTAAACGTCGTGTGTACCGGTTCCCTCGTGGGAGTCGGTCGGCATTTACGTGGCCCTCGGTTGACCCAGAAGGGAAGTAGGACACTTGATGTGCGTATTCACTCTGACAAAGCATTTAGTGGAACTAAACGCCCGTGCTACCTGGAGAAATGACAAAACTTTTAGTTGCCACCAAAACGCCATTCATGGTGTTGGAATATAATATTTTCTAGATGCCGCCGTGCAACAATAAGTTGCAGCTTCGACAAGAATCAGCAGCAGTATGTTAGGAATCAGATTAAAAACGATTTATGCATTTTAATAAACGGAGACCGACAACACGGCCGAGTCTGTCACTCGGCTTTAAGTTAGCAGAGTCAACTGTGACTGTGCAAGCGGGGAGCGGTTTCAAATCAAAAGATCTGCGTTCCGTTCAGAGTAAAAAGTCACCAATGTTGTGACATCAAATGTGAAGAAATTCATCCCCTGTGAACTTTTGACCATATTCCACTTCCACTTTTTCACTCTGCGCGCTGGCGAGCTGTTGTTGCCGCACGTTGATTTCAGGCTGTTTAGTGAAGGAAGTGGATTGTGTACACTGTCAGGGTGTGTCCAGTCACAGTTCAAACACATTAGAAAGCCAGCAAACAGTGAAGCCAATGTACCGCGGAGCACGAGACGTGTTTGTTAGTACAACATCCGTTGTGCTAAAGAGACGGACAGCACGTACAACCCACATCCCGGCTATTGCTAAAGGGCCGCTAAAGCTGTATTTACTCCGCTCTGAACTGGACTTTGTAACGCGTATTGGGACAGCGCGTTGCCGCCGCAGCAAACGTGATGTAACTCCCGCTGCTCGCTGATTGGCTGTTGAGGTGGCATAACTCGAGTTTCCCGGAGGAGCCTGTGTACTCTGGACCTCACTTGCCTGGAAGAATGGTGGACAAGATATGGAGGAAGAGTTGGCAGTTTATAGAGAATCTTTCTCGCAATAAGCAGTCCTCTAGTAGTACGGCAGAATGTAAGAGTGAGTGAGTAACCTTGTTCTTTTCACATTATTTGTTTAAGATGTGTTTACGTGGCATTCGTTTTTTTTTTTTTCCAATGTGACACAACTAATTCTGTAGCAGGTTGTCATATTTTTGAGGTCCAGGCCAGTATTAAGCAGCTTATGCACCTGTTGTTTTTTGTGTTTACTGTAAAGTTACTGCAGTTCACCTCTGTGATGCCATGAGATCATGAAATTAAACTACTCTTTGCTCTGATGTTTCATGTCTCGCATCGGGAAGACAGCTGTGGTTAGTCTGACGACTCTCCAACCGTTCCCTTTGCTCTCTTATCGCAGTGTGGAAGGGGATGGACGGCCCAACGAGAGCGGCCCTTCCCTGGATGGCGGTGCCAGCTTCGGCCAGGGCCCTGTGACTCACGGCTCGGCCATCAGCCCCGACCGATTTGACAGCCCGCTCTACAGCCACGGGGTCCAGCCCGGGCCTCAGAGGCCCCGTCGACCCAAGCTCCAGCACTCGCAGTCCATCCTCCGGAAGCAGGCCGAGGAGGAGGCCATCAAGCGCTCGCGCTCGCTCTCTGAGAGCTACGAGCTCTCCGCCGACCTCCAGGACAAACAGGTATTCCGAAGTTGCCTTGCTCAGCAGTTAAGGGTTGACCTGAGCAAATTATGCAGTCGCTAAGTATGAGTGAACCAGCCGTGTCAGTGTTCTTGGTAAAAATGAATTGTGAGAAGCGAATAGTCTTTAACATCCAGGACTTTATAGACCATGCACAGCTGAGAAAATATTCCATCCACTTCCCTCTCTTCTCTAGGTGGAGATGCTGGAGCGTAAATATGGCGGACGATTCATAACCCGGCATGCGGCTCGCACCATCCAGACGGCCTTCCGCCAGTATCAGATGAACAAGAACTTTGAACGTCTCAGAAGCTCCATGTCTGAGAACCGCATGTCCAGACGCATCGTCCTCTCCAACATGAGGATGCAGCTCTCGTTTGAGGGCCCCGAGAAAGTGCACAGCTCCTACTTCGAAGGGAGGCAGGTGTCGATGACTGAGGACGGCGCCCCGCTGTCCATGATGCAGTCTGAACGTGGAGATATAGAGGTGCACCAACAGGCCAACATGGCGTCTCACCCAGCGCCACAAGGCGACCTGACGGACGCCATCACGGAGCTGGAGGACGCCTTTTCCAGGCAGGTTAAATCGCTGGCCGAGTCGATAGATGATGCACTGAACTGTCGCAGCCTTCAAGGGGACGAGGGTCCGGACCAATCGGAGGCAATGGGCTGCCCCAAGGGGGAAAGGGAGGTGTCCTATCAGGCAAAGTCCCACCGCAGGGCAGCTGGACGAATGCACGATGAGGCGTTGGCGTCCTATAGCGATGTTACCCTATTCATCGACGAGGAGGACGTGTCCCCCTCTAACGCTCTGTCCAGGTCAGGGGAACAGCCCTCCAGCACAGAATCGGACTTGCGGTTGCGCTCGGTCAACTCCTCACAGGATTACTGGCCGATGGACCCCAAAGACGAGGGTCGCGATACAGACACGAGCTGCCGCAGCACTCCTTCCCTGGAGTGCCAGGAGCAGCGTCTCAGAATGGACCATCTCCCTTTGTTGACCATCGAACCCCCCAGCGACAGCTCGGCGGAGCACAGCGACCGGTCCGACCGCGGCTCCGTCAAGCGGCCGCCGGCGTACGAACCGCACGGCCACGTGGTGAGGTCGTCCCAGGCCAGCCCCAAACACATTTCCCACGGGCCCCCGACGCGAGGTTCCTCGCGCGACAACGACGCGCCCCTGCGCCACCGCCACCGCCAGCTGGAGGGCCACCTGGCCATCAACGGCTCGGCCAACAGGCAGAGCAAGTCCGAGTCCGACTTCTCCGACGGGGACAACGACAGCATCAACAGCACGTCCAACTCCAACGACACCATCAACTGCAGCTCCGAGTCCTCGTCGAGGGACAGCCTGCGGGAGCAGACGCTCAGCAAGCAGACGTACCACAAGGAGACTCGCAACAGCTGGGACTCGCCCATCTTCAGCAACGATGTCATTCGCAAGAGACACTACCGCATCGGCCTCAATCTCTTCAACAAGTAGGTATCATGTGGACGGGGGGGCCTGGCGATTGGAGGGGACGCCAGCGAGGTCTCTCGGCAAATGATTTACTCGCTGTGTGTTGCGCTTTGAACTGTGTAAATTTTAAATGCAAAGATGTTTTGGAAAGATCCTCGCACAAAAAAAGAAATAATGCAATTAGTCCGTAATATGTGACTATGCATTGAATGTATAGGCATGTTAGTGTGTTAAGAATACATTTAAAACACACATTTTGAAGACGGCACTAGAAAATGTATTAACCCACCTCTACGTGTTGAATTTATCAGGAAGCCAGAGAAGGGCATCCAGTACCTGACTGAGAGGGGATTCATCCCCGACACATCGGTCGGCGTGGCTCACTTCCTGCTTCAGAGGAAGGGACTGAGCAGGCAGATGATCGGAGAATTTCTGGGCAATCGGCAGAAGCAGTTCAACAGAGACGTCCTCGAGTAAGTGTGATTCACCGCCATCTGCTGTATGATCCGATAAAGGCGAGCAAAGGATGTGAGGACGGAAATGCGTCAAGTCCAGAATCTTTGACCATGTGCACTCATAAAATCCAACTTTATAAGATCCTGCAGGGCGATAAGACTTCCTCATTGCGCGAATATCACCACATGCTAAAATGTGACTGTAGCCTTTTAAGATATAAAATAATTGGTTATAATCAAGGATGCGTTCCGTGTTTGAGTTTCGTTTTCTTACGCCGTCTGTCCCCTCGTGTATCAGCTGTGTGGTGGATGAAATGGACTTCCAGAGCATGGAGCTGGACGAGGCTCTCAGGAAATTTCAGAACCACATCCGTGTTCAGGGCGAAGCCCAGAAGGTGGAGCGCCTCATCGAGGCTTTCAGGTAAGAACTCTAACCGAGAGTTTTATAGTATGAGTTTGGCTGTGAATTGTAACGGTTCGTTGTCGTGTCTCAAACCTCCAGCCAGCGCTACTGCATCTGCAACCCCACAGTGGTGCGGCAGTTCAGGAACCCCGACACCATCTTCATCCTGGCGTTCGCCATCATCCTCCTCAACACAGACATGTACAGCCCCAACGTCAAGCCCGAGAGGAAGATGAAGATGGAGGACTTCATCAAGAATTTAAGAGGTGACCAAACCAAACCGCTCAATGGCGAGGATGTGCCTTGAGTGACCAAGATGAAGGAGTTCATGCTTGAATATATCTTCTCTCCTTACTCCTAATCCGTGCGCCCAGGCGTGGATGACGGGGAGGACATCCCTCGGGAGACGCTGGTCGGCATCTACGAGAGGATCCGTAAGCGAGAGCTCAAGACCAACGAAGACCACGTCTCGCAGGTGCAGAAGGTTGAAAAGCTCATTGTGGGGAAGAAACCAGTAAGTACATCGAGTTAAACAAAAGATCTAATGCATGCTTGCACACCCGAGATAACTGAGTAAGGGACTTTCTGGAAAATGGAGAATATCTTATGCGTTATTTGAAGTATTTTTATTCTTTCTTACATTTATTGCTCTTTTTTTACCTTTTAAGTTGCCAATACTGTTGGAATAGAATTACAGATCTGTTGGAGATTCTCATTTAGATTTGGTGTCATAATTAGTACTTAATCTTAACCGTAATGTCGATAATCTTTAAAAAGAACACCTGGAAATATCTTCCGTCAGAAACGGTTCCGCCCCCTGGCCTTCAATGCCTTTTTCCCTTTTCCTTTTGTGGATGCTGAACTTTAAGAGTTGTATTCCTTGAAGGGACAGGAAGATGTATGGAACCGGTTCTTCCCTTGGGTGGCGTTGTCGACTTAGACCTTCACGCTGGTGATTCTAAAACACCCGAAGCCCTTGAGAAATGTCACCCGGTGCTGCAGTCGGATAAGAAATGGTCACATTCTGCAGCCGTAGCGCGTCATAGTTTTATAAGGGAGAAGTAGTGGAAACTGGGGGTTAATTTAGCAGCACGAAATACAGTAATCCGTTGATGCGCTAATCCGCAGCCAGTTTATTTCTGTTTCTGAATACTGACCCCAGAGCTGTTATTAGATTTAGTTCAGTGCTGCGAGCCATCGGGGGCAGGGCAGCGGCACTTTGGCGTTATTCTGCAGACGATGACGTCTCTTTCACGTGTGAAGGTTAAAAGTGTGATTAACCGATGCAGCTGCGGGAGAGAGAGAGAGAGCGGTTCGTCTAGTGAGGAGGTCTTTTGTTTCAGTTCGGATCGCTTCCGCTCTGCCTGTAATAGCTGCATGTTTTTGAAAAACGATCCCTGGTCACCATTTAGCTGCAGAATCAAAAGCTCAGGAGGACACACCATATTTGAGTTCCTCTCGGTGATAACCAGATCCTCTATTGCTTCCCAGAGTGGGCTGGATGGGTTTTCACTCCAGCATCGTTACAGAGGTGCGACCATCTGCATGGTCACCTTTATAGTCTACAGGTGCACATTCCGCGAGGGCGAATCCTTAGATTGGCTCATTAATAAGCAGGACAGATTGAATTCTCACAGTCAATAGCGTTAATAATCCTTACATAACAGCTGCATGAAACCTCTTCTTTGCCCCCTCTTCAGATCGGATCGCTCCACCACGGCCTGGGATGTGTAAGTAGGATAAATACCCACAAATCACGCTATATTTGATTATTTTTCAGTGTTTCACAGTATGTGCACGGCTTCCCGTCTCTGATAGTTTCAGGGATCTGATTACCTTGAAGAGGCCCAAACTTTGGCCCCCCTGTAGCATCTCGTCTGTCATTGCGGCACCCTGGAGACACATTCCACGGACACAAATTGTTTGCACTGAGCTGCACCACCTACGTCACCCCTGGCTGCATGCCACATGACTCCCAGTCAAAGAATATACAACCATCCCCCATTTGCATGGTGGTAATTAGTCGTGACCTTTATGGGAGGAGCCGTGTGCTGGTTTACCCCTGCATTGTTTTGTAATACCCTAATGGTGATTAAACCGCACAATTGCCTTTTGTAAATACTTTCTCTCGTACGTGAGCCCTCCTTAAAGTTCAGATCAACAGTTTTAGAGGCAACGCCGTCATGCTTTTTAATATGCTACCAGCAAACATCAGTGGTGAAACAAACCTGACATCAGTATTGTCAGTAAATTATTTTGATCTGGTCTTAGAAACAACTTATTTTCCCGGATGTTCCTTCGTTCCGATATGCGCTGTGTACAGATATGATGATTTCATCTTGGTACCTGCCGTGACTCTTTGTTAAAGGAAAGACGAACCACCCGTCCAGGCCGTAGCGAGCTCTGAATGGTTGCCATCCGTGCTCCTTCCGATCTAGGTGCTGTCGCTGCCCCATCGCCGGCTGGTGTGTTACTGCCGTCTGTTTGAAGTGCCGGACCCCAACAAGCTCCAGAAGCTGGGCCTGCATCAGCGGGAGATCTTCCTGTTCAACGACCTCCTCGTGGTGAAAGCCCTCTCCTTTATTCTTCTCCTCTTGCATCCGTCTCTACACCAAACCATTCACTGATTCTCTCTGTATGATTCCAGGTGACCAAGATCTTCCAGAAAAAGAAGAACTCTGTGACGTACAGCTTCAGACAGTCCTTCTCTCTGTATGGGATGCAAGTCATAATGTTTGAAAATCAATGTAATTGGCTTTTTTCTTTCACTCTGATGCATCAACGGCCGAACTAATGGGCTTTTTTTTGTTTGAACTTGTTTTTTGATCTATGGCCTTTTGTGTAAATGTGTTTCCTGCAGATTACCCGAATGGAATCAGACTTACATCGGCCATACCAGGTGCGGACATCAAAGTCCTCATCAACTTTAACGCGCCCAACCCCCAGGACCGCAAGAAGTTCACAGACGACCTGCGAGAGTCCATCGCCGAGGTCCAGGAAATGGAAAAATACAGAATAGAGTGTGAGCCGCCCCCCCCCCTCTCGCTCCGTCTACCTCAGGCTGTGCAAAGCAGAAACAGGGCATGGTCTTCATTAGCTGCAGCACTTTACAAGGAAGCATGTTTACAGGGTTCACGGGGACAGGAGTGTGTTCTCCTTTTCCTTTTACGCGACGTTAAAAACCACCGAGCGCTCACCTCTGTCTCTCCTCCGGCTCCTTCCCGCAGCCGAGCTGGAGAAGCAGAAGGGGATGGTGAGGCCCAGCATGTCGCAGAGCTCCGGTCTGAAGAAGGAGGCCGGCAACGGCAACATGAACCGCGCCAGCCTGGACGACACGTACGCCATGGGCGAGGGCCTGAAGCGCAGCGCCCTCAGCAGCTCCCTGCGAGACCTCTCCGAAGCAGGTACGGCCAAAAGGCCTTTGTGTTCACCGGCCCGGCCCTTTAAACCCACTGCACACGAGGGGAGAGTTTGGTCTGGAGAGTCCATCCATGTTTAACCTCAGCGCATATGTCGTCTTTAGGGAGACTTGTGGTGCCCCTCAATGCAGACCCCGTTTGTGAAGAGCTTTGTGGTTTAGACATTCTGATTCACTCAGGGATGAATGAAATTGACGGGCAGTTCTTACCCCTGTTCATCTGGATGAGTTTACATCCCCCATCCCTGATTTTATCGTCACGTTTTCCTTTTCTTTTGTTCAAGCTCGCGCCTTTGCACACCCCGAGTTTGTGTTACTCAAAGACATTTTGTGATAATCTTTTTTTTTTTATTCAAAGACCATTTGCCATTTCCTCTCTCGTATATTTGTGCACCATTCTTAAGCAACGACAAGATCCAGAATGTAGCTCCGGTCTCGGCGTTGACCGTCATCTCACATCCACGAACGTCAGTGTTTAGCGCAGCCGCTGCCTCCGAAGCAGGAATGCATTTCATTCATTACAGATAACGGCTATGTGACGTTCGGGTGATTGACTTGATAACAAAATGAAATCCAGTCAGGGGTCTGCCTCCGTTGTTAGTACAACGCTCTCTGTTCTCATGATCTGTGCCTCAATGGGAAATCACAGGTCCGTCAGGGAGGGTGTGGATAGAAGTTCCTCCCGTCGCCTGTGGGGTCATTTGAGCTCGGTGTTTTCTTTCCTTTCTTGCCATACTCCCATTTCATGTGTATTTACTGTGTTATTTCCATACACATCAGGTATTTTCCTGTTTATGTGTGATTATTGGTCATGTATCATTGGCTGAGTGTGCCTAACAACGGCAAAAGTGCTCTGTTTTCGCCCCCCCGCCCTCCCCCCCCCAGACCTGTATATGCCTGTACATCCCATGTGCAACAACCACTGTATTGCTTTTGATGTGTCTGTTCCTCCGTGACCGTCACTGAGACTGGCTTCGCGCCTCACCACGCCCTTATTTAGAAAAACCTATAATCCCCGTGGCAACGCTGTCGCGTTTTATCCAGTCGAAAAAATGTGTTTTGGCGGGCTGCAATCTTTCGGTAAAACTAGACCCGCGGACGCGTCCTCGGGCCTCTCGCACACTCGACGGCCTCCGGAGTCCACGTTTGTCGACATTAACGCACAGCGTACGCTTTCAAAATTTGGCAGCAGCCCGAAGTGCGTTTAGGCTGAAAGTTGAACGCAGCTTTTGGCTCCCGGCTTGCATGAAGACGTGGCTTCTTCGCTCTACAGTCGGCCAGAGCGCCACCTGTCACCCCGCGACCCTCCCCCAGGCCTGAACGCGCCCCACCCCGCCGCCTATATCCGGACCTTACTCACAGTCACAATCCACTGCACTCCCCCCCCCCCCCCCCCTTCGGGAGCGGCGGGCGGCCCAGACGTCTGTAGGAGTGCTGTCGATCTCTAATCTGTGGTATTGCATGTCTCGGGCAGGCAAGCGGGGGCGTCGCAGCAGTGCAGGATCACTAGACAGCAATATGGAAGTAAGTTGGAAGCAGCTGGTATCCAAGCTACTCTCTATGTGATGATGTGCACTGTGAAAACACACCATTTATTTTTGGTCTTACACCTTCTTTGCTTCATAGACTCCGTCCATTTGTTTGGATCATTTATTTTTCCTCCTGGGATGCCTTATGACCTGCTTGCCTCAGTTAGTGTGCATGCATGGGTTGCCTGCCTCTGATCGTGCCCCCCCCCCCCTATTTTTTTTTTTTTTTTTGAAAGCCAGGGATCTCCTGTTCTGGTCATGTTATATGACCAATATACACCTTACCTTCAAGCAAGCATGACTCTACTAATCCCTCCTCTGATCCCTGCCCTTGTCGCCTGTCTCTGTCTTTCATTGAATCACATCCAAGCGCTTTTCATTGGGTTCTTCTTCTCTGGCAGGGTGGTAGCTCTGTGAGGCGCTAGGTTACTGAGCGTCTTACTTTTCCCCCTTAATCCACAACTTCTAAATAAAGCCGAGGGAGAAACGTAGCCTTCATAATCGGGGGTTTGCCGATGGGCTTCGCAGAGACTTCTAAAGACGTGGATTTCATTCATTCACCTCTCCCTCATTTCATGTGTCCATGAGTCCATGTGTTGGGTTGAAGTCTGGGACCCTGAAAATTTCATTCTGCTTTCAAAGACGTCATGCGGCCTTCCTCAAGTCTCACATGCAGCATGTGCCAAAGGAAAAAACTTTTTTTTCTTTTTTCGTTTAAGGAGAAGTCATATCTGTATAGTGAGCACTGTTGGATCCAGAAAAGGGAGGAAAGGTGACCGGGGCTTTTGCAAAGTCTGCACCCACGAGCTTAGTTCCTCCTGCCTTCTGACTTCTAGTTGAATGCCAACGTGTGGATGCTGAGTTGTTTTTGCCTGTCACATCCTCCTGCATGTGGGAACTATTACAACAAGTTGCATGTGTGACTCTTGGAGGGTTTGGCACACCGACTGGAATGAAGATGAAATGTTCCCCTGTCAATGCTATTTACGCTCCTGATGGTATCTGTGCAATCACACCGGTTACAGATTCGCTGTTTCAAGCCGTTTAGCTTCTTTACACCCGAGCTCCTTTGAAAAAAGGCTCCCTCCCTTATGACGCTGAGATGCTAGCGTTGCTGCTGCCTCCCATGAAAGCATTTTTAGTTTCTCATTTGCATGCCCCGTGACATTTTGCTACTTTGTTTATCTGAAATAAAGAAGTTCATCCCGGTGGTGCCGTGGTTCAGTCGGTGTCGTGCACTCGCTGACAAAGTTGCTGCTATCTTTTTTTTTTTAAATTTTTTTGTCCCGCCTGCAGGGGTCCATCATTAGCAGTCCACACACACGCCGGAGAGACGCCGCGCCACGCAACGCCGGCCCACGCGACGCCGCGCCCCACCGCGGCCATCCCGCCGTCCCCAACTCGGCCCCCACCTCCATCCTCGGGTCGCTCTTCGGCAGCAAGCGAGGCAAGCCGTCATCCCAGGGCCACTCCCCTTTCCCCGCCCCCGCCCAGCCCACCCTCATATCCCACAAGCCCCACCCGACCAACCTGCACCACACGGCGCAGGTGGCGCACACGGTGCAACTCCACGGCCACCACTCGCAGTACTGCCCCACGGCCCCGCAGAACCCGCCGCCCTACCACCACCACCACCACTACCACCCGCCCCCCCACGCGCAGTACCACCAGCACCCGGGCCACGCCCCCCACGCGCACCAACAGCCCCATTCGCAGGCCGGCCACTACAGCCAGCATTCCCACCACGCCCCGCACGCCCAGCACGCCGCGCACCACCACGGCCAGCAAGCGGGCTCGGCCCCCGGCGGACCCAAACCCAAACACAGTGGCATCAGCACCGTAGTGTGACGCTCCGAGCGCAGGGAGGAGGAAGCGAGGGGCGGGGACTTGCTCACACCAAAGGGACTGACAGCATGACTTTACGGCCTGTCCACTGTGTTTTACCGCCGCTGTGACGGGAGCCAATCACACGCGACCAATGTGCAGGATGGAAATCGGACTCGGTAGTTCCACCAGGGGGCCTTTACTAGTTTGCCTGATCACGGGCGTGGCCCCAATCGGGAGGCGCGGGGGGGGCGGGGGGTTCTCTACAAGAAGATGCTCTGTTTCCACCCACACACGCAACCACACACACACACACACACACATCGCCCGGCCGTGACGGCTTCAGAGCTGGCGCGTCCTCTCACCGATGCCGCCCCCTACCGCTTCGTCCCTACAGTAGCCCGTCTCACCTTCGCATAATCGAGACGAGAGACGAGGAAAACGGACGGGCGGTCGTACTTCCTCCAGCAGCAGTCGACTCGCTGGTTGGCGGACCCTTCATTCAGACCGTCACGTGAAGGCAATATTGCCGTAGAGCTCATGTGTAGTGAAGGACGCGATCAGTCGAACACCCCGAGTCGACCGTCTCAGTCATCGTAGTTCTAGCGCTGTATTTACTGTAGACGACAGCTGTATTTGTTGTCTCCTAGCTCTCATAAATAAATGTGCCAATTATTAATACATAATCTATTTAGTCAAAACTTCATGTACAGTATATTGTGCGTAAAGTCATTTGTAAGAATATACTTACAATTATTATCAGCAAAAATGAATCTTCTCAGTGTTATACTGACTGCGTGGTGACAGGATGTAGATCTGAAAGGAGTGAACTCCCGTTCGGTCCGGCCGATAATCTATTCTGGATTTTTTTTTTGCCTTTCGAAAGGAGCGTCTGGACGGCAGCTGTTGCATTCGGGGCCTCAAAGGGCCGCGGGCGGCGGCGTCGTCGTCGCCGCCGAGGCCCCGAAACAGACTTTTCCTGTCGACTCCCGCGGGTGATGAACTGGACCGGTTGGTTGCTTTCAATCTGGGTTTACTTCTCACACCGTGGCTGCTTAAACCGGAAAGAAGTCATGAAGGTTGAGGGCGAAAAGACATTTTAAATGCACTTTGAGGCTTCGGCGCGAATGTTTCGAATGAACCCACGGCACGCGTTGAACACGTCAAAGTCTGTTGCCTTGAAACGTGCGACAGCTGCTCTCTGGACTCTTTAAGTCAAAAACAGAAACACTTTTGAATTATTTTGCCTTCTTTAGTATATTTCTTTTATTCGCCAACAAGGTGAGTGAATAAAATTAAAATCCAGTATTTTTTTTCCCATCCCTTTTTCTATGATATGTGCAATATCTTTGTTCTGATTTTGTACATTAACAGCAAGCAAAGTGTCCCTCCAATTTGTGCATTTCCTTTTTTTGCGTCATGTTGCGTCAATATTTATTTATTTTTGTTTCTGACCCGTGTCTAAGTCCTTCTTGGTAAATTAATGTGTGGCTGTCCTCGTGGTCTCTTCGGAGACACCGACTTGGAGTTGAGTGGAATGTCCAGTAAGTGATTTTTTGCATGTAATGTTATAATGTGAGGCTATCCTCTGCACATTGTATAACAAATCAGTGTTACCATAGCAAGTTTAAGTGCAATCATGTTCTGAAGAATGCAGACTTGTACTATGAGTGGACGTCTGTTGTTGTCCAGGACGGGATTCAGGTGAAGAAATATATATCCTTTTTTCATTTAAGAATATATAAATACTTACTTACACAGTTTACGGTGGAAAGAGGAATGTGTGTATATATATTTTAATAAAAGGAAAATGCTTCTCTTTGGGCTGAACAAAAATATTTTGCTGGATAAGCACATATGAAAGAACACTTTCATTTTCTTCAGGAAATGCAGGTATGATCTACAAAATGCAAACTGAACAAAGGAACTGGGTATATATGTAAAGAAGAACTTTCTACATTCTACAAATAAGAGTCTATTCTAGTGTGTAAATTAGTGACAGTGAACTGTTTGTCCCAATATTCAGGTTGTAAATGTATTTTAACATTCACAAGGAAAACCATCGCCGTAAGTCAGGCTTATTCTCACACATTTCAAGGGAGTTACCGTGGAAACAACAGGTGAGACATATCACATATCGGAAATCAAAGATCAGTTGAATGTGTCTATTTTCTTTCTTTCTTTTTGGGTGTAATCTTTGGGTGATGTAAAACCCAGATTAACTTTTTGATGTGTGTTGTAGTGCTTCAAATGTCTGCAGTCCGTCTTTGTGAGAAAGAACCCCAACGATGCACTGCATGGATCATCATGTGTCCTATTCACTGTGAGCTGATGGCCGGGGGAGTCAAAAGAAATCAGCATATGCATTTTGGTTTTGATTCATTTTGAATTTCCTCTTGTTGCCCTACGTTAGGCTGGTAGTTATTGAAGCTCAGCATGCATTTCATCAACAAAGCCATCGTGTAAATGACAAACAGAGATCGGTTGCTGAGGGCTTTTCATGGTGTAAATATGGGATGTTGGCGTGCAGAGAGACAAACTGCTCGGAAGGTCGGTTTATCTTCATGAAGCCCTGAAGGGACCAAGAGAGAGACCAACGGCTTAAAGCAGCTGTACATAATGTGTATATGATCAGAACTATATTCTGATACCTGCAGTTGATCTATGAACATATCGATTGTCTGAAATCTGCCGTAGGAATAAAAAAACAGACTGTTAGAAAGTTCGCTGCCATTTACATCTAGCTCTTTTTTTTTCATACATGCACCCCCTCCCCACCCCCCCCCCCCCCCCGTAAACACACGCAGACAGAACTACACACTTCCTGCTGCAAGCTGTTCAGTCTGGAGTTGGACACATTTTAAAAAGAGGAAAATACAAGAACGGCCTCGTTTATATGTGCATTCTGTTTGTACAGTGAGTAGTGAGTCAGTAAGAACCCAGTTATTGTAAAACTTCCAACTGTGACGATGTTGAGAACGCAAAATAAACAAATATATGACTTATGGTAAGCATGTTGTTGTTTTTCCTCTACAGATTATATAAAGTACCAAAAATAAAATCTCTCATCGAGTCTGCTGTCAGTGTGAAACAAATGGGAGATAAATGTTTCCTCCTCTTGGGAATAATGGATTTTACATTAGTGCCTTATCTTTATTCTCCCATATCTTCCACTTGCAGGCTCCAGCATTACTTTCCGTTACTCAGTGCTGCAGCATTTCCACCAGAGGGCATGCATTGAAGAGCTATAAAACTCAAATCCGTGCCATTACACCATCCATGGGTGAAAAGTAGTACCTGCCTCGCAGTTCCTCGTAGAAACAGACAGAAAGAAAATGATGTTTATAGTCTCAGCTCTCAGATTTAAAGCGCTTCTCTGAAGCTGTGGAAGTGCGGCATGTTTTTTCTCCGTTGTTTGTCCAGTCTGCTTTGCAGCTCAGGATGTCTGTGCACCCCACACAGGCGGAGGCCGAGTCCTTTTGCTGCATCTAGTTCCTTTTCTCCTCCCCCCCCCCTTTACAGCCTGTTCAAATAAAGCTGGAAATAACCCCAAAACTATTCTAAAAAACGCTTGCTCTTTAGCCTAAAGACAATTCAGTAGTTCAAAGCTTTCAACGTATACATTTCAATCCAGATAGAAGTGTACATGCTCCCAGCTGTATGTTGCAGTTGCCCCCGTTCCCTGTGCAGTATGCGTGTTATAATAAATAGTCTAGGAGGGTATCTGACTGTCACTAATAGATAAGCTCCTATCTCCTCTGAGCAGATGGATTCGAAGTCGAGTGCAGCAGAACAGAGGCGCGTTAGTGGTGCGTTGCTCACGCTGACGTGGCTCCGCGAGCGAGATTATTCAACAACGCGTGGCTTACAAAGTGGGGATACCCCGAGACGGAGGCAATGTTGGAATACTCTTAATCTACAAAGCAATATTGGACGTGACGGTGAACGTATAATTAAATGTTAAGGATGACTGGCACCACAGGAAGTAACTTCCGAGCTGGATTGACTTCAAAAGGTTTGTATTCTATATTTTTAAAGGTTTGCTTTATTCATCATAAGGATCCACAGAAATGTTACCTATCTTTCAGCTCATGGGTGTATTTAGCATGACAGATCAAGATTGTATATCATTCTTGTTCTAATCCACGTTCAAAGACACTGTCTGCTTTTGGAAATATCCAATGTAACTTGCTGAGTGCTGCCCTGTCAGCACCCTCCTGTTCCAGTTTGTTGTGTAAACAGGAAGTGACATTAAAAGGAATGACCTTTCCCTCAGGATGCCCTGCGGTTTAAGCTTAGCCGTCTTCCTCGTCTGGTCCGCGTTCCACCAACACACCGCCGGTCAACCCTGCCTGTGCTCAGGCCTCCGGCCTGCAGGTCTGCAGGTCAACTGCAGCTCTTTAAACCTCGCTGACCTCCCTCACCTGCCGCCGGACACCACGGAGCTCCACGTGCGGGACAACCGGCTCACGTCGGTGTCTCCGGGCCTCTTCGACCGACTGGTGGTCCTGAAGAAGGTCTCGCTGTCTGGGAATCCGTTCCACTGCGACTGCGGGATCCAATACCTGAGGAACTGGCTGCTGAAGAACAAGGCCCTCGTCACCACGGAGCCCACCTGCGCCAGTCCGGGCTCCGTGGCCCGGAGGGCCGTCGCCGACCTCGGCGACGGCCACTTCGCCTCCTGTGCGCTGGCGGGCTGCGCTGGCGGGACGTACAGCACTGTGGTGGGGGGGATGGTGTGCTGCCTGGTTGTTCTGCTCCTGTGGAGCTTGAGACTAGCCAAGAGAACTACGTTCACGCTGGAGATACACGAGAGACATTCGGGGTTCGAGGCCGACTCCCTGCGCTCGCTGAAGCCCAGGCACCGGAGGAGGCTGCGCACGGAGCACACAGAGGTCACCATGGAGTCTGCAGAGGGCTTAGAAGAGCAGCTTGTCCACGTGGAGTTACTGCCACAAGTGCTGGACGCGTTGCACAAGAAGCACAATATAAAGATAAAGGCAAACTAAGCGACCTGCTGCAGTGGAATTACAACAACACTACAGGTGGAAAAGTACATCAAGTAATAAAGTTCATCGGCTAAAGTCATGTTAGCTTATGTTAGCTTATGATAATCTGTGAAATGTAATTCATTTAGGAAGAACATACAGATACATTGACATTAGAAAATATAAGAGGCTATGCAAGGTGTTGGTACGATATCCAAACAATATTATTTAACTGGACTGGCTAAAAACTCAATTCAAGACATTTTAAAATCCTCACAAAGTTGAAGTGGCTGTTTTGACATTTAATATTCATACTGATACATTAATGTAATTTAATTGGACAAAAAGAATTAAAATATCCAGATTAAAAAAATGTTCCTATTGAATATTCTCATTCAAAGGTTTTTTGATCCAGAATTTCCATTCTGTAGGAAGTAGGAATTTTACTTTAATTATTGTTATAGTTATGCAAAACATTAAACAAAACTTCAGTAAAACCAAAAATCAACTAATAACGTATTCCCCTCATATTTAAGGGGCATTTGTTTAACTTTAAATGACACAGGTAACATATGTCGTATGACCATATCAAACATACAATAATATGTCGATATTTTTACATTTTGTAAAATATTGTTTTGAGAACCGGAAGTCATTCACGCGTCAGTCCAATTTCTTATTTCCGAGCAAAGCAGCTCCTACCGGCTGTTACGCGAAGACCGCGTGACGTCACGCGTAGAGTCGGCGCATGCGCAGTGTAACCGGGGGTTGTGTAGCTGGAGGGAGACAGCCACACTGCAGACATGTGCTAGAAATAAAGGGATTGTGTCCTAAATTATGATATAATCACTCTTCTAGAAATGTCCCACCATGCCATGCCTTCATAATATGTAATAGTAGTGAGTCTTATGTGAAAAAGAAATCTGTACTAGTGTATATATAACAAATATCTTAACATGGTATGCCTTGAAAATATAGTTTTTATTTAACTAAATTGCTTTGACAGTTTTAGCAATGAAACCATGGCAACGGTATACACAAGGATGTGATGGCAGCTAGTTGCTACGATTATGCACGTAGTCTCAATCGTCCACTTGTTTGCAACCGCCTTTCTTGAAATGTGCAAAAGCTTCAAAAATCATGATATGGGTATTTAGTGGCCTCTTTATATCATAGAACAATATGAAACAATTCACTTCTGCCTGCGTTATGCATAAAACCTCCACAAAAAACATTGACTTTAATTCAGTGGGGAACCAGAAGGGCTCAATAATAATTTCCAGGGTTTAGGAGTATTTGCTGCAGCACTACATTTCTCTGCCTCCGCCTACACTGTGCCGACAAAAATACTACCAGAAAAAGGCTCTATTAGAGAATCCTTCGCTGATCAGGCCTGGATAGTTTTTCCTTAAAAAATAAAAACACACAGTTTGCATGTTTAAACCGTTCCTTTTTTTTCTGACATTAGTTACTTACAATGAGAAAATCACCACCAATGATGAAAGTATGCATCGATAGGTTTTTGATTGCCATTACACTTGTTTAGAAAATAAAAATAAAAACGTCTACATATATTTTAATTCTGCAATTCAAATCTAAAAGCTTAAAAATGAATTTCTACATCGCGATGAACAAGTTATGGCAAGAAGATATGGTAACATTTAACAAAGTGAGATCTGTGCAGATATTCATGGCTCTCACAACAGACGGATAGAACTAACTACTAGAGGGCGACGGGCTTTCTGCACATCAAACTCTTCTTTTCACAGCACGCATTACTTTGATGCATTACTCTCATAGTCATGCATAGATTTTCCGGGATAAATGGGTTAACAAAAGTTGCAATAATAAAAAGTCACGTTGAGAATATGCTTCTTAAAAACACTGTTGACCCGCGACCCGACCCCGGATAAGCGGTTGAAGATGGATGGATGGATGGATGGAAAACACTGTTAAATTCTTGTAATAAATATATGATGGTTTTAGGATTAGAAATGATCAAAAAGATTACTATTGTCTAAAAAAAATACTTAGTTGGGTCAAATAAGGCAGTTCCTTAAATCACAAAAACGGTTGATGGTAACGGTTACATGACTCATCCTCCCATAATTTGTAACAACAACGTCCACAGTGTTTGGCCCCCCCACAGGTGTACGCATTAATCCCCCCCCCCCCACCTGCTCTTTAGGAACCTGCCGGCTCGCCTCTACTGAGGCCCGAACTTCTCCTGCTCAAAGATGCGCTGGACGGCCTCGGCCACATCCTGCACGATGTGGTCCGGCTCCACCAGCGCCGGGTCAAACCGGAAGTCCCGGTGCCCGTGGAACACGGTCTCTTTGATGCAGTGGCTGGCGTCGGGCGGCACCTCCACGTTGGGGTTGTAGACGCCCGTGCAGACCAGGACCGACTTGCAGGAGGTGGCGGAGGGCAGCGCCAGCTCGCTCTCCCACAGATTGTCGCCCTCCTCCTCCCGGGGCACCGCGGCGCCGGAGCCCGCGCCGGACGCCATCTGGGCCACGGCTTTGGGGTTCTTCCTGGCGACCCTCTCCTCCAGGTAGCGGTTGTATAGATTGGCGCCGTAGATGTCGGTCATGAGGTTGTCCCTTGAAGAGAGCGGAAGGGGGGGTTAATCGAGCAAAAGCCGCGGAGGAAGAGCACAGGTGGAAATAATGAAGGGAGCGATGGCTGGATTCCAGTGCAACAAGGTATTTGAGGTTTGCTTTGGACCACTTATTGAAACGCAAGGAAGAGCTGAGTGCTAATAAACGGCAAACAACTACTTATTTGGAGCTCGGGGAAGGTGGGGGATGAGTAACACCTGTGCTTTTCATACGCAACGCAGTGACCACTGTGAAAAAACAGGCAATCAGCAAAAAAACAAGCAGAGCAGCAATCGTGGGAACAGGCTGCTGCTCTGAGAGGAAGATGTGATACGTTCCCTACAGACCAGTTGTTTTCATATATCTTCTTTTTCACCAAATAATTGCGGAACTGCTAAATAGTGATAAGAAATGGGAACAAATAAAAGTCTGTCACGGTTTCCTCAACGCGAACCTCTTTTCGTTACTTGCATGCATCTTCATCAGACTGCGTCACAGGTTGCTGCTCGATCTGATTTCTCCCGTAGTTCATTCCACATACTTGTACACATACAAACGCGGCGTCTCACCCGATAGCATAAAGGGAAGTGACGGGAAGCTCCCATTGCCTCTGCAGGGCCTGGCTTCTGATGAGGTACTCTGCGAAATGGTAGGTCAGCTCGCTGGGTTTCCCCATCAGCGCCTCGTACTTCAGGTCTTGACCCGTTATCTTCTTGTAGATGTTCTCCAGGCACACGAGGAAGGTCCCATGGCCGAACCTGAACCAGACGAGGATACATTTTTTTTTTTAGGGTTGGCAGCGACAAGAGCCTCCGGTCGCTAATGTTACCAACAAAAAGAAAGCCCTCCTGTCGGAGCCGTCCGTGGTTACCGGGGAGAGTGCGCCTCGGCCATCCACATGAGGTCCATGTTGCAGGCCAGCAGGGGGATGTGAGGCGTCTTCCGGGTCTGGTGAACACTGCTGAGGTTTCCGTTGGTCAACAAAATGTCGACGATGAGCTGCAGGTTGGTCTCCCATCGGATCGGCTCCCCGAACAGGATCACGGCTGCGTGTGTGGATACGAAGGAGATCAAACGTCTGCCCGTCTAATCATCTGAACAAAGCGACGCCACCCGAGAGGTGCTAAGAGGTTCACGTTCTCACCTTCGACCTTAGGAAGGTTGCCCACAGGACTGGACTGCAAGGAAAGGAAGAGCCACTAAACACGTGCCGCTCTGCATGACCAAGGAACAGTGGGACTTTTATGCATCAGTGACTGTAACGCAGTTCAATATCTCACCGGCAGTTTGGGCCTCCTGTTGTGATCCACCATGTCCATCAACGGGAACGACTCCCTCAGCATGTCAACACTGACGACGTTGTTAAAGCCCACGCTGAGGACGAGAGGGTCAAGGACAAAACGCGGAGTGCTGTGATCGCCTCGTTGGGGGCGAACCCGAAACAGACAACAGAACAACGCAAGATTCCGGGATACTTTTTTGCAATTTCCAGGACGGGCCCCTGTCCTGACACCAGCACACACTTGTCGTGGAACTTCTTGAACATCCTCAGGGGACTGTGGGACAGGATGACTTGATCTTGTGTAATCTGGAAACAGTGTTAGGAGGTTAAGAGCAGAGGGGACAGCGGAGACAATGTGAACCCTTCCCCCCGATAAACACACACACACACTCACAGGTACTCCAAGAATGTGAGCGAGCTGGTCTGCTTTAGTTTGTCTCAGGCAGTTCCCCGCGTTTGTGACAAAAACCACCGGCACCACAAACCGTCCCTGAGAGTCGACCAGCTTCTCGAAGGCCTTCTTCGCCGCAGGGATCGGCTGCTTCCCCCGGACGAGCACGCCGTCGATGTCGAACAGCAGCCCGAAGCGAGGCTGCGGCTACAGGGGATAAATGAAACCTCATAGAAGTCTGTGGACATCGCCTCAACACGCCGCAGTGACTTTCTAATACCATCGAAGTGACGCCAGAGTGAAATAATATGGGGCTTTAATTATTTTTTGGCGACATACAGACACAAGAAATAGCGAGAATCTTATTGTGACACAGCCAGATTTAAATATGTATAATTTATATATTTATAAATATATATGCATGTATAACGTTGAATACGATGGAATATAATCTGAAATGTATCCAACAGATATGTAAAAGGCCTCGATGTTTTTGCACTTACTGGGGCAGAAAAACAATGTATCTGCGATTGTTTTTCTCGGGGGTGGGGTGATTGGGGGGGTGGGAGGGGGATCACAGTAGGCTACATCAGCTCTTGCCCCTGATGTCAGATACCCTGACGTATGCAAAGTTGCATGCAACACTGTATGCAACGTCACGTTGATACACAGTAACAAAAAGCTGTTTTTTTTTTTTTAAAAGGGGAAGAAAAAAAAGATCAAGCAGCAGCTACAAAGTATCGCCTCGTCAACAACGCGTCGTTAGAGGCGCAGCAGCAACAGCGCGAACCGTACCTTGCTGTTAGACCGAGTTCCGCAAAACCCGCACCGAGAACCGACAGCCCCAGCTTTGCGTCTGGCTTGACGGTTACTCAGGGTGCACAAGTCCCGGTAAAGCGGCAGGAGTCCCCTCATCTCCTCTATCACCGGTTTAAACAAAGAAAAAAAAAAGAGAGAACCGAACATGTACGTATTAAAATCGGGCCGGCACGAAGCGGGAGCCGGCTCGGTCCGGCCGCGCTGGCAGTTGCTGATCAGCTTGTTGGGTTTTTTTTTTCCTCCTCTTCTTCTCGCCTAAAATTTGACTGGGCGAGAAAGCGATGACGACACCCGAGGAGTGGGCGGGGCTTCTGCTGCATTTCTGCCGGAAGGACGCGCGGGGCT
This sequence comes from Gasterosteus aculeatus, assembly GCF_964276395.1. Lineage (NCBI taxonomy): Eukaryota > Metazoa > Chordata > Actinopteri > Perciformes > Gasterosteidae > Gasterosteus > Gasterosteus aculeatus. Next base: position 3,332,265 of record NC_135689.1, read on the forward strand.
ACATCTGCAGTGCAACCCCCGCTGCCATTTTAGAGACCGAGGTGGAGCGTGAGTGTTTTTCTTCTTCTCCCCTTAACACGCACGAGCTTCCCGATGGACCGACAGAAGCGCACGAGCGCCACTCTGATTCTTATCGCCGCTCTTCAACAACACCCGTATTCCGCACTCATGACGTAGTCATGCAGCGGGAAGTGCAACGCGAACGCGCGTTAACTCTCCATTTTGCTCCGCGCACTCAACTTGAGGACTGAGTAGCTCGTGCACGGTGTCACGTGCTGCCCTCGCGAGCCCCAGGGTGGCAAAAAAAAAAAAAAAGATGCTGCAGAGAACCAAGAGTAGAAAAATAAGCACCACCAGTCCTTCCTGTCCAACAGGCTGGAAACAGCAGTGATTGTGACAGATGCACGGGGCTGACACTCTGCTGCAGATGTTTTAGCAACAACGTTATTGACTCTTCTGCAGCTCATTGTCACATCATTATTAGTGGTAGGCAAGACTTCATTAAGATTGGCGAATGGACAAATATGTGGAGAAGAAATTGAATCACACGACAAGTCCTCCCCGTGCTCCTCCAGCTTTATTGATAGTTTAAAATTACATTTCTATTTTCTAGGACTTCAGTTGCACTTTCCTTCCGACTTAAAAACTGAGTACAAGCAAATGGTATTTATACAGTAGTCTAAGTGATATTGTACAAAAATAACATTTTGATTTCTGTGAAAACATTTCTTTCCCAAATAACTCCTAATTCTGCTGTTCTGACAACTGCGCTTGATGTTAAATTTTACCAAGGTAAAAGAAAAAATCCAAAGCCATTTTGAAAAGGAAAAGTCTACCTTGGACTACCAAGTGATCATTAAGTTGTAAACAGATTCTATAAAAGAACGTATTTCTTTTAACAACTCCAATTTTTATTTATATCTTAGCAATATAACATGTAGTTTGTTATCGCCCACTTAACTGCTTGTAGGGCTGAAATGCATCATGTTATGAACGGTTTCCATGTCATACTCTCTTGGCCAACTCATATGCCACTAAAACAAACCAAAATAACCATACATGGAAGTTCTGTTTCCATTTACTCCCTTCTCTCATTTTACTGAGGCTCACTTCCACAAGCTCAGAGGTCCTATATATTCCCATGTTTAGTCCCATTCATCTCTGGTCACCAGTGGCTTGGAAAGGGGGGTTCTTTAACGAAGCATTATACATAACACCGCTACCAAACTAAAACATTTTTGTATTGAATGCAGAAAGATATTTTTTTCACCCCTTTCATTGTATTACATGTCGAGAGGCTCACTGGCCCGGGACTAGCCTCCGTTAGCCAACCTTTGGCCAGTGAAGAGGATTCAGAGAAAATAATACAACCAACCATCAATCTGAAAAAAGGAGGGGCAACAGAGGGCACTGATTATGCGCTGCCTTCATTGGTGCAATCTTTCGCCAGGTGGCCCGCATTTCCGCAGTTGTAGCAGTTAGTCTCGCTGGTTTTAGCGCAATGCAGAGCAACGTGGCCGATGTCGCCACACCTAGGCATGACAAGAGTAAAGCGTAAATGGTTAGCTTACGTGCATGTGACTGCAACAAAATATAAACAGTGCCGCAATGATTCAATTCTGTAACGACACAAGACGAGGATTTTAAAGTCAGCTCTCACCTGTAACATTTCACCTTGTCACAGACTTTCTGGATGTGACCAGTTCCACCACAGGTGTAGCACTTCTGGTTGTGTGCATGGTCACAGTCGCGGGCCATGTGCCCGGCTTTGCTGCAGATGTAGCAGAGCTGCTCCCTCTCCTTTTTGGGCTCCTTGCAATCCCGGGAAATATGGCCACTCCTGTGGCAGTTGTAGCACGCTGTTCAGGGAAAGAACATAGAAAAATGAATTACTGTCACAAGAAAAAGTTATTTGTAAACACATAGTAAATCTTAGATACTATACTGTGGTGTACCATTGAAATAAAAATGTAATTACTTCTGTAACTGCGGTGTAAGAAAACACCGCTTCACATCAACTAACTAGAACTCAAATGGAAGAATTAGAACTGCAATGCACACCATCCTCAGTTTGGTCACAGTCCCTGGCCATGTGTCCTTGGTCTCCACACCGATAACAGAAGAGCTCTGTAACAGACGGATTGGAAAATGCAAAGATGAAAGGCAGGGTTACAGTCTATGGCTTCCAGGTGTTTATTCACACAAGAAACACGTTGCAATGACAATGTTGTACTACGACATCTGCAACCTCACGACAGTGAATAAAAAACGTTAAATGTGGTTAAAAAATTTTAGCGCCAGGTTATCGTGGTTATCATCCTATGCTGGGTGCCCAAAGTAGAAGATTGTATCCTTACCTCGTCCTCTACCCTTGCCGCGTCCTCCACCACCACCACCACGTTGACCACTGGAACCATTAGGGCAATGCTTGGCCCAGTGCCCTGAGCGGCCACATTGATAGCACTCACTGCTGCTGCTCATGTCCATTTCCTAAACAAAAACATGAAACATCAGTTATCAAAAGAAAAAGCTATAGGCTCTATTAAAACCACACAGTATTTACAGGCATAACACAGAAAAGCATGTTAATCATTTTATGCAAACGCAGGGAAAGACTTGAGAATACAAGCGCTAGTTTGTATATTTTTACATTTTGGCTCAAAAGGGTTTAGAAAACAGGCCTCCAACAATTAAGCTTCTTAGTATGCCATTACAATCTAAAAGCACACACAATACTCTGGTCACTAATACATACTTACACAACGTGCTTGAGCTCTACAACACATTTAGCCACTTGTCAAAGGTGGTGTGAGACCATGTTGATCAATGAGTCTTAAGTTGTAACCAATGCAGCTGTTAAGGCTGGGTCAAAACTATAATTGGAAAGTTGATGCCAGCTTTTCACCAGGATGCCCCGTGTACTTGAGCTGCCACCTCACAAATGACCAAATCATGTGCATAATTTCATAGGGTTGGGTTCTTTCTTTTATACTACTATGCTTTTAATATTGATCCATGACTGACCGCTACCATGACTAATGTTACCACGGGGATCTAATCTATGATAATATATATTTAAAAAAAAAAAGGTGTTTATTTTTTAGCTGTGGTTTCTACATGTGGCCATGAGACTACAACTAAACTACCCGGCTAACTTACACGATTGCCTCAATGGAATCATGTTGAGATCGGCCAAACTCCTGTTTGCTGACGGTGCTAAAGACATCAAGTCGGGAAGAATGTGAGTTAATGAGTAACAAACTACTACTACTACTACTATGAATGAGACTCCAGAAAACGAGGTGATTGGATATAGATTTTACAGCTACGAGAAGCCTGCAAAGGCGAACTTGTTGCTCACACGTTAGTGGTCGCGCAAGCGTTCGCTGGGCCTCAACTTTTGGTTTACATAATACCCTTAAAAAATGAAAGGAAATAAATAATGCATCGGCCATGGCGACCAAAGACGTCGCTACCCGGTGCTTAACGTCAGTTTGGTTTACATATTATGCGATCATTTGAGTGTGGACGGTGGTACAAACCAGCCACTTAATGAGTTACCGGAGAAATGGGCATGAAAGCATGCCGTGGGTTGCGCGCTACACTGGGAAGCTAGCTCCAGCCCCCATCACATTGTCATGATAAACATCGGATAAAAGCGCAGCCGTACAGAGAAAAGAGTAAGAATCCCTCGACTGGCTAAAAGGATAAACTGCGGGGAATACAGTCCACGTAAGTAAAATAAGACCGTTGAAACGCCAAAAGGCTGAAGCTGCGCTAACGTCGGCCTAGTCACGTTGAATTCCCTGCGTGCTCGCGAGACAGAAGGAGGTGGTGCTGCTGCTAGCTAGCTAGCACATGTTAGCATACCGCCTCACGACCAGAGAAAGAACGGTTCAGTCGACGGCCGGGCGTCATTCTGCGGCAAAGAACGCGCGGGATCGGCAGTTTCCACGACTACGGTTCGCCGCAAAACTGTTTTTGACGGCTATCCGACTGAATACGTCATTAAAAACATGTTTTCCCGCGCGGCGCAGACAGCTAAGACGTTGGGACGAGCTAACGGCTAGCAGGCCGGACTGGAACCCCGCTGCACCGTTATCAGACCGTTATTCCACAAAGGAAAATCAAATAGTTTGCAATTTCGGCTTTTATCACTATTAACACCGTGTCCTTGAGTCCACGCACATAACACATCTGTCGATAGATCAATTTTTGTGCCGTTTTATTGCTTACCTCGCTGGCTACCTTAGCTCTGTCAGTGTTTACGCCTCCTTCTTTGCGCTACATGCGGTGTGAACAGGAGTTCCTGAATTGTCATTCACGGTAACCTGTAGAAAAACCCGGACATTCATTGGTCGCAGGCCCTGCTAGCAACCAATCAGGCACCAGGATGTGTGGACACCGCCTCTATGAATCAGCCAATCACGTGCACGGAAGAGTCCTTTTCCTTAAATCGACTGGTCTTATTTTTCTCATTTCTTGAAATCATATGGGCATGTTATGTGTTAATACTGCACGTGCAAATGAAAATGTTCAGCGATACTAACACATATCACATATCTAAGGACAATAAGATGGATACAGTAGATATAATGGAGACAATTGATTAAACAAATTTAGATATACGTGGATTTAGGGAATCTGGTGCGCTACAGTTGTACGGTGTTCACTAACCCTGTACATCGTGCTTTCCCAATAAATCTATGGTAATATTTAATTTAATTACAGTGGTATGTGCCACAAACAGCTTTATCTACAGAGCTACAGCTCTAAGCAAGTAGTTAAATTTAAATGTCTGTATCTGGTCCTAAATAAATACTTTCACTGTGGTCGTTCAAATCTACACGGCAGATTAAAATGTTTTTCTGACTTTGAAGTAACGAGCAAAAGCACCATTTTTTTTACAATGATTAACAAAAGACAAGGCCCCACATCCCTAGTGATGATGGCAGTATTTAGATGAACAATAATTGGATGTATAATAGGTACATTTAAATCACTGTGAAATTACCTTTTATAGACTGTTTGTTTTTTGATGGGCCCAAAGTTAAACAAACTGACAAAAAAAACAAAATCTGGAACAACAAAGTCTTGTTACTTGTCACTTGTTTCTTTTTCCCCCGTCTCTTGTTTGCACTTTAACCCACGCCACTGTATGTAAATCCTGTCAAGGATTATCTTATCTTAAAAACAAAAATAGAATTAGACGAAGAGCGTAAATAGGCCTACAATAATCCATGATAAGAACAACTTTGTACGTGTGTTTGGACTGTAACGCTGACCCTCCTTGCTGAAGGAGTCCTGATTGCATCATGATTTGAACACAAGTGGACGGATGGAGACAATATTCCATGGCAGTTGTAAGCATCTCAGCTAACTGGCCTGAGTGCTCAGTCGGATCAATAAGTGGGAAAAGATGGGTTTATCTAAGTCTTAAGGTGGATCTCTGAGATTGCAAATATTATTTCCAGTGGACTTCATTCTGCAGCTCATAGCCCTTTGTACAAAACAGGGGGAATATCCAAGCCTGCTTTGCACAAATTTGAATAGATTAAAAGATGTACTGCTAATATAACCCAGTCCCACTGAAATCCAGCGGTGCTTTTGCATGCATTGTGGAGTACCTTAAAACGCCCCACGATGACAAAGCCCTGCCTTCGACCTCACAGAAACTGGATTTGGCATTTAGTTATTTGTCGGACGGAATATCTGTTTAAAAAATAGGGTTAAGTTGGACGGTTAGAATGAAAGTGAAATTGCTTTGGATGATTTGAATTTTTAGCTCAATTTGTGTGCTGCTGCTCAATGGAAACAATACGTGCTGAACCCATCAGGAGGTGCTGACCGGGGTGTCGATGAAGCTGTTTTTATTCTCAGATGGCATCAACTCCAGCTGGATGAAAGGACCAAAGGTGCCATCTGGGAACCCACGATGCTCCAGAAGATGGTGAATTTTTTGAAAACCATTTAAAATCCACATCAACTAAAGAATGATGCATTTCTGGCCATTTGAAGGATAAGAAACTAATCCATCTTTAACCTTCAGATTTACCTTTTTTTCCTGGAGCCTACAGACCATTCCATAAGTTTCTTATTGACCAGATAATATAAAATCTACTATTGATATCAAGGTTTGGCCGCAATGTCCTCAAATCTCCAGATGGTGGTGCACTAGGAGTTAATAACGCATGACTCGTTCATTCTAAACCGGTAGTGGGACCATTCTTTTTTTTTTTTTTTTTTCAATTTTCAAAAGATACTGTCGCAACTTTTATTTTAACAAACGTATATTTTTTTAAATAAAAACATTAACCTATCACACGCGTTAGACTTTGCGGGGAATAAAAACAGTAAGTTAGCGACGTGGTGTCCACGGCAAAGGACTTTAAACACAGTGTATACGCATGTCAAATATGCCAAATATATTACGGGTCCAACCCTTTGAAACGCGTGCAGAAGTAAAAGCGTTTGGAAGTGGGAGGGATTAAATGCGCGCCGTGTGCGCAGTGCAGCTCTTGTTATGACTGCGAGGTCCTGTTTCAATCACTGGCGTCGGACGGACGACAGCAACTCAAAAGCCGTTCGCCTTCTCCCGAGCGACGTCAAAATGCCCTTTGGGGAAAGGAGAAAAAAGAAGCCACTTCTCGGAGTTTTAATTTGAAAGTGCCTCGCAGGGCTTTGAGAATTTCCCCCTGTGCTACTTTGAGGGTCCGACGGATTTTTTCCCCTCTCCCTCTCAGCACGATTCGCCACAATTTATATTTAAAGAACCCAAACCTTTCCTGTATTTGACGTGGTGGCTCGTGGAAATAGACCCGCCTATGACCTTCACGTCTTAACGTTGTTTCCAAATTTCACCGGGATCCGCCATTATTTGATACATTCACACGCGGTGCGCAACATTTTCGACTCTTTTTTTTTTTTTTTCTTTCCCGTTTTTCTTTGAATGCGTTGCAAATATGATGATGTCACCGACGCCACTTTTCCCCGAAGTTATGGCGGAGCACAACTTCTCTAACTTCTCTTGGTAAGCACACAAACACACACACACGCACGCACGCACACACACACGCACACACATAGCTTGCTTGCTCCAAACAATAGTTTAATAGAAAAGAGTGAAATGGTGAAGGGGCTCCTGCGCGAGCGCGCGACCACGACACGCATCGCCAGTGGGATTTGAATGGGGCGAGTTGGGCGCTGCGGGGCCTACACGGGAACCTCTCGCAGCAATGACTGGATCTACTCGGCCGGATTTCCCCCCCACCCCCCCAAAAAAACAACTAAAAGTCACCGTGTGGACCACGCACGCATTTCAGCAGGAGCGGTTTTCCCAGCAGCCCCCCCGCGGTCAGCGAGAAGCTGGATTCAATCCGAACCCAACGAAGGAGTCTTGCTTCAGCGGGCCTCTCGCTTTAAACCCCCCCCCCCCCCCCACCAAAAAAAAGAGAGTGACCTGCTGACACCGATCTTCTCCTAAAAGCTGACGACCTGTTTGCAGAGCTAAGCAGATGGCAATCTTAATAATTCCGCACCTCCTTTCTTTCTCTGCGGTCTGTTTAAACTCGACGTCAATACTTTTTTTTTTTTATGGATACATCGGGTCATTTGTTTTGAACACAATTCGGAGTGCAGCAATGTTCCTGCTGCTTCTTGTGCTGATGACACACGGCTGTGTCCGATGTGACAGCTAACCGCTAAGCCGGCTGTCAATCATCTCCCTGTGTCGACGGGCCTTTTGTGTTGACACACCTGAGTTCACACTTTCACTGGTGAAGTATTCACACTGAAAAGGAAGAATCTGCAAGACGTGTATCTGTTCCGTTTAACTGCAGCTTCACTGATTCATGTGTATTGGGAAAACAAAGCGTGACAACACGACTCCTCTGTGGTCACAGATTCTCCTGGTCTGACTGGATTTGTAGGTCTATGTTGTCCTGGAGCCATTTAAAGTTGTATACCCCCCACCCAAAATCCATCGTCCCAAAAAGTACTACATTAGTGTCACGGTGGAGTTATTCAGGGCATGCATGTTCTTTCTGCCTTCGTGTCACACATCTGGAGGGTTTTGGTGACAGGCAGAACGCTGCAGCGGCCCTGATCGCGTGCAGGGGGGTTGTTGCACTAAGGGGAGATTATGTTTTAGAGATTGTGTCAAGGAACTTCTCAATGCCACAACCCAAACCCATCGTTTGGTTTTTTCCCGTCAGTAAAAAAAAACAAAAAAAACAACTCACCAGTGGAATTCGTTGCGACCCGACGTCAGCCTTTTTTTCTTTTTCCAGTGGGACAAAAAAATGAATGACATTTAAAGCCGCTTTTCGAAACATTAAGGGTTTGATTCTTAAAAGATAGATGTTTGATCATCTATTTAAATTGAGGAAGATGACGAAAAGGACTGAAATACTTTTCTCTCACATGAACAAACTTAACCTCATTTCTACAGACTTGAGTTTTCACATCAACAAAACCCTCTCAAAGAGCAAAGAGAACTAAAGAAACGTCCATTAAGTCGTCGGTTCCTTATTAGAGCCTTAAAGCATTTGGCCAGCGACTCATGCGTGGGCTTATGTTTTTTTTTATTTCCCCCTCCAGACCACTGAGTGCACTTGGCTTTACTAATGGAGCACCTCCAGGGAGCGTGGAAGACCCTGAGCAACGGCTTCGGAATGAAGGACACCGCCTTCGAGGGCCCGTGCCTCTCGCCGACCTTGGTCCAGGGCTTCTCCTGCCAGCGCCGCTCCTCCGACGACGGCAAGATGCCCGACTCCAAGACCAGCAGCACCATCCGCGTCTACCTCCCGAACCAGCAGCGCACTGTGGTCAGTGGATTCCTTCTTCTTTTCCCCCCCCCCTGTATGTATGAGACGCCATGTTGGTTAGCGGACATCCAGTAAAGCTGCACAAGTACCAGTTAACTGAAGGCCTACGGAGAACTTCACATGTTGTTGTTGTTGTGCCTCAGGTGAACGTACGACCAGGTATGACTCTGTACAGTTGCCTGATTAAAGCATTAAAGGTGAGAGGTCTGCAACCGCAGTGCTGCGCCGTCTTCAGGCTGCATCCGGGACAGAGGAGGTGAGCTCAGGACTGTCTTCCCAAAACCAAATCCTGCCCCCCCTCTCTGCAGCCATCGCGCTGGCTTTTGATTTTCTTTCAGGTCACCTCCTTTGTTTTGTTTTTTCCTTTGTTTTTTCAGTAAAAAATCTCGGATGGATTGGAACACCGACTCCGCTTCCCTGATCGGAGAAGAGCTCCTGGTGGAGGTTTTGGATCACGTTCCCTTGACGACGCACAATTTTGTGAGTACCCAGACGCGGCGAGTCACCGCGTTGGCGTCGCTGCTAAAGAAACATCTTGTACGATTTTTAATTTTTTCCTTTTTTAGGTCCGGAAGACGTACCTGAAACTGGCGTTCTGCGACATTTGCCAGAAGTTCCTTTTGAATGGTTTTCGTTGCCAAACGTGCGGCTACAAGTTCCACGAGCACTGCAGCACCAAAGTGCCCACCATGTGTGTGGACTGGAGCAACATCAGACAACTCCTGTAAGGGGGGAAACCTTCTGTGCATTACATCACGATGTCGTTCATTTAAAACCTGCAGACGTCCTTGCCTTCCTAAGTCCGTTGTCTGTACATTAATCTTTCTGATGACTTGACCTGAACCCTTTTTTATGGATTTTGCATGCTGAGAATAGTAGCTTATTGGTAATCATTGAGGAAATCCACGGCATGAGCGTCGATGAGAGGAAGCCCCTCGCACTGCGAGATAACCGGAGGTCCGCCCTGCGTCTGCAGGTTGTGTCCGACGCCCGGCGACAGCGGCGCCTCGTCGCTGCGCCCGCTGACGTCTCGGCGGATGAGAGAGTCCTTAACGCGGTTCCCAAGGTGAGGCGGCGCTTTTGTGTTTTTTGATCGATGTGTAACCGTGGCGCCCATGACCACGTTCCTCATATTGATGCACAAACAAAGCAGCATTTACATCACGCGACACGCTAACTTTATGAACAGGCCTTTTCTGCGACCGGAGTGATCGAAAGGGCCGTTTTCCTCTCTTTTTAGAGGTGTGTTCTCGTAAACAACAAATGTTACTCGCCAAAACAAAGCGTGTGTCCCTGCGTTCTGGCAAATGCGTAGAAATGCATTTGCTTCCACATAAAACATCTGCAAAGTTAAAGCGGTTTGTTTCGTTAAAGAGATGCTAACGGGGTGCTACTCAGGCTATAAACCGCTGGAAAAGAAGGAGGAACAAGAAAACCTTTTTATTAAAAATGCATTTTATTTGTTGTGGGTCACCGGATAATGTATCTGAGCCACTGGCAGTGGGGGGGGGGAAGCAGGTAGTTGGAAGGCACAGGAAGCCGTGACCTTTGTCCCCGTCGGCCATTTGTCCTGCCTGACGGTGGTGTGAGGCATCGTCATCTGAATGGAATTAAACCCTGTTTATCTAATGACGTCCTCAGCTTTACGGGGGCTTAGCAGTCCAAGCGCTGATGTAACGAGGGGCGTGAAAAGAGCCCGTTGTTTTCAGGAGCACTCCGAATGGTTAGAAAGCACGCTGCGCTGCCAAGTTAGCGCTCCCAAAGTATCAAGTTGTTCCATGCGGAGCGGTCTCAAGCGCTCTTTTGAAACTCCGTATTGCAAGAAGGGGGGGGAGGGGTTGTCCTCGGGCGCCCTCCGTGGTCACTGCTGTATTATGTTGTTGTTTTTAAAATCAGGCTCCAGCCATGGGGACCATTTTGATGGGCCGGCCCGCGGCGCGGCTAGATGGATCCTGGGACGTTGTGCGCGCGTGTTTCATGTCGCGTGTCAACATGTCAAACATTTGCGCTGTTTGCAGATTTACCAATCTGGCCGGTGAGCTTTGCACTCAGCCAATACGGCTCCGCAAACACCGAGAGCCAAATACCTCGACGGTGTCAAGTCAGCCGGGCGGGGTGGGGGGCGGGGGGGCGGCCTCCCCACAGTCCAACGTTGTGTGTGTGTGTGGTTTGCCGTTTGATGGCACAACAGAAACCGGCAACCGAACAATCAAACCATCCAACAAACAAACAAACAAACGCCCGGCCCCGCCCCTAACAATCTGCTCCTCGCCCGCCCTCCACAGCTCCGCCCACCGCTACTCCACCCCGCACGCCTTCAACTACGCCGCGCCGTGCACGCCCACGGGCGGCTGGCTCTCCCAGAGGCAGCGCTCCACCTCCACGCCCAACGTCCACATGGTCAGCACCACCCTGCCCGTAGACAGCAGCGTGATCGAGGTAACTACACACCCGTGCCCCCCCCCATCCCCATCCCCCCTTCCCGACGGTGCTCCTGTAAGGTTCATGCTACTCCTAAAATATCCCTCCTACGTACGTCTCAGGCATTCCTGATGTCTCTTGCAGCCCTCTACGGTCTCTTAGGTGCCCCCTTTTTTTTTGTTGTTCTGCAGATTTTTATACGTTTGCAACCCCCCCCCCCCCTCCCCTCCCCCCCACACACACCCTTCCCCACTGTTCACTTCTAGTTTCTGCTTTTCACCACCCGGGTTCTTGCATAATTGTCTGACTAGTTCTGCATGCTTTGTAGAATACTTTCTCTATGCTGCGACCCTCTCACCGTCCTTCCCCCCCCGTCTTCACTCTCCTTCACTGTGTCCCTCTCCCTCCTGCGCTCCTCCCCGGCCCCGTTGTATTGTGAACCCTGCTGGGGAGTAGCTAGACCGCCTGAGTGCCTCCCCCGGCTCCTGGTGCCATAGGTTCTGGCTGAAGAGGAAAGTAGGTATTGTGCACTTCTCCCAGTCTTTTGTCGAGGCCTCATCCGAGCGTCCCGGAAAGGTTAGAAAGCGGAGCGCTCTGTGTGCAGACTGAATGGCATGCGTTACAAAAAAAAAAAAAAAAAAAACACTTCTTCTTCATGCATCACACCTTCAGTACAGTGAAACCTCGGCGTGCGCCTTTCCGTTTTAACACCGTGTTTTTTCTTTCCTCTCTCTCTAGGATGCAATGCGTGATCACGACTCGGGTAAGCGCTCGCTCTGCATTTCCTCACATTCACACCACACTTCCTCCCTTCAGCACTAATTTGTAAAAAAAAAAAAAAAAATGGAAATGTCTCATTCTGGACATTTGATGGACATATAGAAATAGATTCAGTAGAGGTGGTTGTGCGGGACTAATCTGCACATGAAACTCTCATTTACTCATTAAAGAGGTGTCACCCGCCTCCCTGTGCAGAGGGTAGTAAATGTCCTGCATCCTAAATGCCGTCGTCTTCTCTCTGTATCCCTGAAGGGGGGAGCTCCCCCAGCCAGAGCCCTACAGGCTGGTCCCAGTCCAAAGTGCCTGCGCCTGCCCAGCGGGAGAGGGTCCCGTCCTTCAACAACCACGAGAAAAACAAAATAGTAGGTCTAGTCTTGTATGCTGACTTGAAAAAGCATCGACTCATCATTTTGTGTGTGCGTGTGTGTGGTAAATACCCGCTCAACCTTACAGAATACCGGCTCATACTACCTGTTTGGCCTGTTACTGTTCCATTTTGCCTTTAAATAACCAACTTGCTTTTCGTTTGTTTATCATACTTTATTGTCGTAAAGACCGTTTTCTAACTGATGTCTCTGCGTGTTGTTTCCCCGCACGCGTGACACACTTGTTAACAAACAAACTAACTTTTGTTTCTGTTGCTCCAGAGGCCTCGGGACAAGCGCGACTCCAGTTACTACTGGGAGATCGAGGCCAGCGAAGTGCACCTGAGCTCCCGCATCGGATCGGGCTCGTTTGGGACGGTGTACAAAGGGAAATGGCACGGTAGGAATGCCTTTCAGGCGGGGCACACGCAGGTGTAACCACGCGTGGGTCAGGAAGCCCAAAAAAAACGTGTGCCAAGTAAAAGTAGTGTTGCTTTGTAAAAACCGAGTACTCAAATGGAAGTAAAAGTACTTAAGACATCTAGTCAAGTATATACTTGAGTCGTAGACGTTCAAATGTGTCAATCCGATGACTCTCTTACGACGCCCATTAAAAACAACTTTCACTTTATTTTTATATGAGGAAGACCGTCTTTAGTTTAGACCTTATCAGTTATGGCCCCATGAAACAAAAGCAGTGTCTCTTTTTTTATTATTTACGTGAGCATAATCCGGTCTCTCTTCACCTAACACACACACTGCTCTAATATTTACATCACACTATGACATGAATTGCCTTTACGATGATAATTGTTGTGGGTTGCAGCTTATTGAGTATTCCCGTTGTAGGTGACGTAGCGGTGAAGATTCTAAAGGTCACCGACCCCACGCCGGAGCAGTTTCAGGCATTCAGGAATGAAGTGGCAGTCTTGAGGTAAGAAATGGCCCCCAGACAGTGTTGTTGTGGTTTTAACCAAGGTTTCTCTGTTTGAATGTTCTTCTCTTGAGCGATTTCCTCTTTGGTGGCAGGAAGACACGGCATGTCAACATCCTGCTGTTCATGGGCTACATGACGGAGGACAACCTGGCCATTGTGACCCAGTGGTGTGAAGGCAGCAGCCTCTACAAACACCTCCACGTCCTGGAGACCAACTTCAAGATCATCCAGCTCATAGACATTGCCCGGCAGACGGCCCAGGGGATGGAGTAAGGCCCCGGCGGACGATTATCTGAGCTCCTCGGAACCGAGGTGCCTTTTCACGATCGCCGTTTCTCTTTTTATTCCCGTTCGTAGCTATCTGCACGCGAAGAACATCATTCACCGGGACATGAAGTCCAACAGTATCCTTTTGGACGGGCGGTTTCGGTGCGTGTCGGTCCTCCATACGCCTGTCAGGATCTGCGTGTCCTCCGGCTGTGCTTCCTTGACAGCAGCGTAGACATCTTCCTGCATGAAGGGCTAACGGTGAAAATCGGCGACTTCGGTCTGGCAACGGTGAAGGCCAGGTGGAGCGGCTCGCATCAGGTGGAGCAGCCTTCCGGATCCATCCTCTGGATGGTGAGTAACGCAGCTTTGATTTCACTACCGTCAATGAGACGGGTCCGTTCAAGGCAATGAAAGGAAACCGAAAATGCAACTTGTTTATTTGTTTATTTTGTCTGTATGTCCACAGGCTCCTGAGGTCATCCGGATGCAGGATAACAACCCGTACAGCTTCCAGTCTGATGTCTATTCCTATGGAATCGTTCTCTTCGAGATCCTGACCGGGGAGCTCCCGTACTCCCTGATAGCCACCAGAGATCAGGTAAAGTCTCCCCATCAGTGCCATGCACATTTTAAATGATCCCGTTGGAAAAGCTGTACCGCAAGATTCAATTAAAACGTCACTAACTTTTTTTTTTTTTGCTTCAGTCTAACGATGTTTGATGTCTGAGACTGATCGTACGAACGCTTCAGCGGAATAAACTGAAGTCTGAAACCTTTTAAACTTAAGTTTAAGGTGAACTTAAACATGAGTTACAGTATAAGTGATTTCTGCAGAAGCTCACATGAAACATGGCCGACACCATCTGACAAGAAGAGCTGTTAAAACGTACCCTCCTGAAAACAGTCTGCTGATGTTTCTCTGGTGCAAGGTGCCGAGCAAACCGTTTCCACATTGCTGTTAATTCCATTCAGGATTATCCTGTTAAGCTGACTAAGCTACGGCGAAAAAAAGAGTTTTTCCGCCCCAAAGCAGTTGGTAACTCGTTTAAAAACACAAACAGGCGGCGCTTTTATCGATGGACCCATTAGTCCCACATTCACTGAGCAGTTCCCTTTTGTTTGGCACAATCCCATTTGTGCAAACTCGCACGCTTGGTTGCTGGTTTTTTGCGACTTTTGTTAGACCTGATGCAACCGCGTCGGGTGCCGATGGGGGGGTCGGAAGCCACTGGCTTGCTTTCTGAAGGAGGGCGGTGACGCTGGCCCCGAGGCCCGATGCGGAACAGAGGCGGGGCGTCCTGGAGCCACTCGCCTAATTTTAGACCCCCGTAACTCAACCCTGCCAACCTTGTGGGTGAGAAAAGGGGTGCGTTCCTTTTCTCTCCCTCCCTGTCCTCGCGCGGGCCACCAGGACCTGGTCTGCGTCGCGCCCGCCTCCTTGTTCGGTTTACTGTGTCCGTTTTGAAAATAGTCTGGAGTCGCCGTACAAAGTGGGCCCACCAACAAACAGACAGTCTGCTCCTGTCATCCATTTATCCCAGCGGCTCCAGTGTTTAAGATGCTTGTCGCCTTCAGCTCACTGGCTGTATTTCTAAAACATCCCCCCTCCATCTTACTGACTTGGATCAGTAGTTCCAACGCTATAACGCGAAGCTGCTGACTGTGACTCCCTCCCCCTCAGATCATCTTCATGGTGGGAAGAGGCTATTTGTCCCCAGACCTCAGCAAGCTCTATAAAAACTGCCCCAAAGCCATGAAGAGGTTGGTGGCCGACTGCATCAAGAAGTCCAAAGACGAGAGGCCGCTCTTCCCCCAGGTGAAGCACCGCGTGGCTGTAAACTTCAAATAAAGGCAAAGGATGCTTTTCTCAAGTTGATCTTTTATGTGTTTTCAGATCTTGTCCTCCATTGAGCTTCTCCAGCACGCCCTACCGAAGATAAACCGCAGTACCTCAGAGCCGTCCCTGCACCGAGCCGCCCACACCGAGGATATCAATATCTGCACTCTGACCTCCACCAGACTGCCTTGTTTCTAGAGACTCAGTCAGCGCACCTCCTCCGCTTCCTCCTCTTTGGAGAGGCCCACGAATTCTCCACGTGGACTTTAAAAATGTGCACGCGACAATACGCAAACCGCGCTAATCAATAGAATGAGCAGGGCGAGGAGAGGAAGGGAAGCGCTTCCGAGTTCTACTTTTGGAAGGAAGTGAGCGGTTGGAAGGACGCGTGAAGAGGCGAGCGTCAGACACGTATCGCTGCATGTATTAAGAAGTATGCACAGGCTCCACGGGGGCGAATGCATTTGGCAAAATTTGTAAATACACGCACGCATGAACGCACGCACGCACGCCTACCTAAGACACGGAAGTGGACACTGAAGAATGCTGGAGAGGAGGACGGACGTGTCTCTCTTGATTCAGGTTCGGTGATGTGAAGCACACCTTTTTTTTTTTTTAATCCGGCCGTCCTGATGAAGAGGAGCCTTTTTTTTATTTTTTCAAGCTTATATGCCTTAAGAGGAAGCAAAGCCGGACTGAGATCCCACACAGCTCACCTCCTCTCGTTGGATCCATCTAGCTGCACAGTAGCAGTTTATTTTGCATTGTCTTAAACGATAATGGCGTAGATATGGGAAGTTGTTGTCTTTTCTTCTTTTTTTTTCTTTTCATTTTTCCTTCTTCTTTTAATTGTCTTTTCGTGGGGGTATTTTGTAGCATGTCGGACAGCGAGCATGAGTGATGGCGGATTAAATTGAATTTGCACATTTTTCGCGAAAGCAATGGTTGCGTTTCAACAGTTTCCACTTTGGCTTCGTAGCTCTGAGTAAATGATCCGTAGACACAAACACACTCTTATCCATGTGTGGCAGTTGTCTTAAATGTTTAAAGTGATTTGGAAACTAATTTGTATCCTTTTGTCTCTTTCAGGAGGTTAAACGTGTCATTGTGTACTTGGTGAGAGTCGTCTATTCGATATTTTAATAAAAATTAAGTTAAATTGTTGTATTTTCTGGCGTTGCCTACGTCGTGCAGTGAAACCCCGACACATGTGCAGGCGTTGGTGGCAGAGTGAAATGTTTGCGGTAGCCGTGGCAACATGCTGTGAACTCCCCAGGGGATCCGGTCCCGACACGCCACCGGGGGCTCCTACCAGCGGCAGCCACTGGCTCAGCGCAGCAGCAGCAGCAACAACAACAACAACAACAACAGCAACAACCACCCTTCAGGGCGGGAGGGGCATGTGGTGCGAAGAGAGGACGGTTATTTTTTTGTTTTAGTGTAAACATGCGACGTGTGCGTCCTGCCGGACTCGTTTCAGTCCAGAGTGCCGGCTTGTTTAAATGTAGGAATATTTGCTGGAGCGCGGCACGGTGGCGTGGTGGTTAGCACTGTCGCCTCACAGCAAGAAGGTCCTGGGTTCGATTCCGCCCAGTGGCCTTTCTGTGTGGAGTCTGCATGTTCTCCCTGTGTCTGCGTGGGTTCTCTCCGGGTTCTCCGGCTTCCTCCCACAGTCCAAAGACATGCTCTGGGGATCAGGTTAATTGGGGACTTTAAATTGCCCGTAGTTGTGTGAATGGTTGTGTGTCTCTGTGTTGCCCTGCGATTGGCTGGCGACCAATCCAGGGTGTACCCTGTCTATCCAGCCCGAAGTTGGCTGGGATGGACTCCAGCCCCCCCGCGACCCTGTGTGCAGGATAAGCGGTCTAATGGATGGATGGAATATTTGCTGGGGTCTTAAGTTCACGGCCCCTTTTTGGGTCTCTGGTTTTATGAAGCCTCGTCACGGGGCGAAGTAGAGCTGCTGCCGTCAAAAGTGGAGCAACGTAATGACAGCACGGCGATCGGCTGACCGCAAGTCGACTATTTTTACAACTGTTCTGCTGTGTGTGTTTCTCTGTTCTATTTCTGCGTTCTGACAAACCTCCCAGGCTGGCAAAAAAGAAACCCATAGAGCCCAAAGGTCCTTCACCCCCACCCCCACCCCCCCCCCATACCGCTACTGCTCCACCTAGCGAGCGTTGCACCGCGCAAAACCTGCATGATGAATTCTGATCCTGACTAAAAGTACCAAAATTATCAAAAGTAAAAGTACTCTGCGGAATGTCTCCCTGAGAGAAGCTTTAAACAGTTTGTCCCACTTTAGAAACGTATTTCATTTAGTAAAAATGTAATGAGTCATGAGACGTTCTGTCAGTCGTCTTCTGTACCGATCGTACTTTAGAGCAGTGATTCTCAACTGGTGGGTCGCAGACCCGTTTTTAGGCCTTTGAAAAATAAAAATTAGAATTAACAGCTGGCTGTTTTGTTTTTTCATTAAACTTGTTTTTGTGTTGGCATACGTATTCTGTCTCCATGCCATCTCAAGTTCAAACCGCACCATATTTTCTATTAAAAAAAATTGAGAAGTTGAGAATGTTCCTCAATTTGGGTCGTGGCTTGTCATTAAAAGGTGATGGTGGGTCCCGGAGCGAGACCAGTTGAGAACCACTGCTTTAGAGGGTCCCGGGGAGCAGGGGGGGGGGGCTGCAGTCAATCGCACACGAGGCCGGGCGACGGTCGCCAGTCGCTCACAGGGAGCTGACGGAGAGACGCACAACCACTCGCTCTCACAGTCGCACACCATTGTTGTGTGCACCATCGATAAAAGGCTCACTGCGATGGATTTGCCAGGTTGGCTACTTGCCCCCCTCTGTTATGACAATATAACCCTTTATTTTGATATTCATTTGAGCTTAATGTTGTATTTGGCCAATAATAAAGGGCTGCATATTTTTCCATGAAGCTGGAACTTCAACTTCCACTACAACTTCTGTCTCGTGATTTTGTGACAAGCTGAAAGCACACTGAAGCTGAAGAGGCTAATAATCTAAAACTAAATTGTGTATTTATTGTACGCAGGCCTCCTGTGCTTCAACTCTACCAGTAGATGGCAGCAAGAAACTGAATGTGTTCCGGGTTGTTTACAGAATTCACCTACAATGAGTATTAAAAGGAAACCATCTTCTCTTGTTTCATGTGTTATTTACACAATAATATCAGGTACATGAGTTTCAATGATGCCCGAGTACATGAAGTGGCACCTTTACACTCATGAAGGGATGGAGACCCTCGTCTTCTGCTGAGAACCTCTGCAGGCGTTCATGTAACTCAGATTCAGGGTCATAGAAGAGGCTCTGCAGCTACTCATGACTCATCTGCACACAGAACGTGTACCACGTAATATACGTTAGTATATAACATTATATTCTGCCAGCAGTGGCAGACCTGTGCTGTCTGAAGGGTTTCCAATGTCTCCTGTGACACTGCATCGTCTTCAGTTCTGTCTCTGAGGTCTCTTTCTATTTTTAAATGTCTGTCCGAGGACAGATTGCTGCACAAGTAAACCTCAGAAATAATGTCTTTCCATGTAGTTATATTCTACAGGGGGGGGGGTCAACGAGAGGGGTCCACCCTCATCTCTTCAAGGCCAGTGCTGAGGCCTGACCGGTCTCTCCGTCATGAATAACAAGACGATGTGGACAAAGGCCTCCCGTCAGGGGAAAGAAACAAATCAGGGGCTACGTGGATACGTGCACTGTTTTAAACATTTTGGAGACAGCCTCCGACTCATACGGTTGGAATGTGTTTTTCAGCGAAGTAGGAGACAGCTCGTGTCCAGTGGTGGACTTTTAAAATGCAAATACTTGTATTCACAAATGTCTTTATATTATATTTATGAATTACAATCTTTGACGTGGAATAACATGTGGGGTTTCTCCCGTGTCTCAGTACCGCGAATGTTTCCAGCTTTCTCTGTCTGCATGTGTAGCTGCGGCTTCGTCATCAATATTTTAACAAGAAAGTGAATCAAATTTCCCTTGAAGAGGTAGAACCTCATTTGCTGCTTCGTCTCAATGTGTCGTTTAAGTCCTTTGTGTTGATTACGTGTAACTGACAAATAATACAGTGCTTCGTATGTAAGTTCCACCTCGGCGAGTCTTCTCCACATCTTTAGTCCGGTTGTAGATATTCTTGGTTTTGGAAGAGTTCCTGCCTTTTTGTCTCTGATGATAGTTGGTTTCTTTGAGCTCAGGTCTCCGTCCACGTTGCAGCTGTTCTTGATTCCCAGCCTCCCGCCCGCTCGCCCAGACCGAGCTTCTCGTTACCATCCGCCGCTCTCTCCATCGTAGAAGTTCAGCCATAAACCTTCTAGCCTGGTTTTTAAATCAGTGTCCACTCCACAATTAACACAGCTTTATATCATATAAAGTTGGAATAAGTGGATGACAACGAGCTGAGAGTAATCTAATAAAAAACTGCATTGATCATCAAATGACCCTCACAAAAAACGTACACTTATTTACAAAAGACACAAACATTTCACATCCCTTTAAAGCTTCTCTATTAGTTTGGGGGTATTGTGTCGTGCGATATTTGCAACTAGAGTATCCTGTCCTGCAGTTTGACGTGCACGGGCCTTTTTCAGGCAGTTTAACAACAACGTGAAAGAAGGCGCTTAATACAAAATGCGCTCAAATTATATAGTCAATTTTTGATTGGTTATTCAGATGGAGGCGGCTCCTGCTTAGAACCCTGGCGGAGCCCCATTGGAGCACAGGGACGTCCATCCCTCCAGGCTCTCGGATCATCACGCCTCCCGTTGTTCATGAGTTCTTCATATCAGGATGTTTTGCAAGATGATTTGCATATGAGTGCTTGGCGCGGTTCTAGGAATGAAATGTTATTCTTAAAATGGGCAACAGGTGAACTGCACTCGACTCAGATAGCGCTGCATCTTTTTGCAGCATGTTCGTGTGCTGGTGTTGTGAAATACATGTTGTTCGTGCAATCCGGCCTTAAGGCTTATATTTTATATAGGTTCATATTTTAATACTCAACAATTGCTTTGGTTTATTTATGAGATGTTCAGCACTACGACAAGGAATTAGCAAATAATTGTATATCAAGCGCTATTCAGCTCAAAGAGCCCCTTTGGTCTGTCATAGCTAGCTAACATCGGCTAGCTGCTAACGCTACTGCTACCTGAAGCTAGCACAGGCTAACATTAAATCAATTTATTTTTAATAAGATAATTTTTGCTTTTACTTTGCCAACTGCTAGTTTATAAGCTGACTTTACATATTTCCCAGTTTGGAGAAACAAAAGCGGCCGTAGAGTAACATTACCGAACATAGGTACTGTATATATTCCTAATATATATATATGTTTATAAATGATATTAAATTGAAAGACAACACCGATTGTTTATATCATTGACAGGACACACTTTCATAGTAACTGTAAGAATACGTGTTCAAGATTTGGAGCCTGGTCGGGGTTATCAAAAATTCAGCCGAATGACTTCTCTCGTTCTGGGAAATTTATTTGTCAGATCACAGGTCAAGTATCAGCGCTGCGTTTGCAAAGGCAGGAGCAGTTCAGGCAGCACACAGGCCGGAAGAACAACTCACTAACATCAGCAAGAACATCATGTTTTATAACCCTTGGAAGACAGAGAAGGAAAGATTTCTATTGGCCCTAAACTGGCGTAGAGGAGGACCTTCCACCTCCCGCATCTAAGATCCGGTCACATCCAATGTCCAGACTCCTGACTTAACGTAAACATCAGTGAACAGAGTGTGTATGTTGAATAGTGTTGGTGTGTCTCTAACCCCCCTTTGGCTGGTAAATCTTCTAGTTGACCCGCAGACCTTACATTCCTCAGCCAGGACATGAACTGACTCCCCATCCTGTCAGACTCGTGTCTGCCTGCTCGGCACATCCTGCTTCCCCCCTTACCTAACTCTTAAATCAAGACAAGACAGCAAACCCCCAACTAAGCCCATAAACAGAACTTTTGATTATCATAACTATGTGATGTAAAAAAAATGAAAACATGCAGTAAAACCACTTTGCAATCTATTCTACTTTTGCAATAACCCGGACATTGCAAAATAAAAAGGCAACCAGAGTTGTGGGAATTCGTGTCACTACAGATATCACTTCACTTAATTCCTGCATTCTATTTCACTCTATTGTATGAAATGTTATGATGTGAAGCACTTTGAGTCTGCCTCGTGTATGAAAAGCGCTATACAAATAAAATGGCCTTGCCTTGCCTTGCCTTCATGCACAGGAAGGCATTATTGTGCAGTAGAGCGTGTATGATGTGTTAAGAGTGATGACAACATCACACATACGAGGAGACAGACCAACTATTGCAAAGGAAGCTTTATTGCCAGTGACAGAGGGGAAATATCCGGAATGGACGTTCTTTTCTCCACAATATATTTTACTCTGATCTTAGTTTAAACAGTCCAACACCGGTTTTAAACATATATTTAGCAAGTTACCATGGCCCTTCGGAGTCTGCACGCTCCTCCCTTGTAGATCAACGCCATGGCATAATTCCTATTAAACAGAACAACACACCCACAAAGCCGCAGGCATGGCTTTCACAAGGATACGCTCACGGATACGATGCCACTTCAAACTATTTTGGAAAAAGAATTGCACACAGAGCTCGCTGAAAATATCATATATCATAGTAACAAATAAATTGTTGGGGAAACGGTACAGATTTCTTTTTACAGTTGATTTGGTTGCTTTTTAGCTGTTTCACCATTTATGATATTTGATGTATGAAATTACCTCCTCAAAAGCCACCGATAACAACTGAGTGCGACATGTCTAAAAAAGAGTGTGGATGACTATATATATATATATAGCTTTTTGAATTATTTCGTCGGAAGATCTGATTTTAAAATAAACAGGTTATTGATGTGATATATATATATATTGGTATATTGCACGTTTCATGGGAGGAGTGTTGCATCTTTGAACGGGCCCATGCCCGCAGTAAACCTCTCGAAGCCTTGCACTGTTGTCATGGCAACACCATCACCACTATCCAACATCCGGTGTGTGTGTGTGAGGGCTGAGGGGGGGGGAGGGCGGGCAGACATTAACCTTTCATTATCCGCCGTAATGTTTGCCCCCACACACAAACAAACACAAAAAAACCCAAACCAAAGATATTGCTGAAAACAGCATCAGCTCACTGCAATGTGATCTACAGCAGAATCGTCCAGCAATGCTCCGGTGAAACCGCACACTCCATGTGACAGACTGCGGTAATAACAGTCACCTCACGGATATTTACATTGTGGCTCACTGTAGTGCAAAGACTGATTGAAAGTAAGTCGTTTGTTCTTTGGTTAAAAATGATATAAATATATTTCAGTAGCGTGTGCAGACACCTGCACAACATCCCATTAAAATAAAATCTTGAATAAATCTAATTTGAACTATTTCTCACCTGCCCATTTATTAGTATCCTCACTCTATGTTTTCTATTTTCTGGTGACATTCTGACAATAAAGTTGTAAAATTGACTCTTAAGCAAGGCCACATACAGTATGACTGTATTGTATGTGTACGCACACTGTTTGATTATGAATACATGTATCCTGTGGAACTCATATAATTTGCATTTCTTATGACACATTCACAATGCATGAATCACAGGGAACACAGCTGGGGCGAAACAGTGGTGTTACATAAACATCGCACTTGATCAATAACTAACTTGCACCTTTCTTTGAATCGATCATGCAAAACAAAAATAAATATCTATTAGTATATGAAAATAATCACCACACGCTCACGTACCGTACACACACTGATATATACACACACGTCAAACTGCACGTTTGAACAATATCTAAGGGTACACAGCAAAAATAGAAAACAGAGGAATGGAGCGGGGGCAAATAATAGATTCATATAGCTGGGGTCCGACAGGTAGCACAGAGCAGCACTGAAGTTTAGGCACCATCTGCTTTTTACATCACCAACAACGGCCCCAAAGGAAAAACCACGGCTACCGAAACACAGCGACCCATACGAGCACACAAACGGGTCAACGAGCAGACGGTACATTTTGACACTGCATAGAGTTTAAAAACACAGTCCGGCGCTCAGCTGCACCGCGCTCACGCCACCCACGTCTGACCCTAGATACGTCGGCGTCCACTAACGCACACAAACGTCCCCGCTTGAGGTACGTCGCCGTTATCTAGACGCGGAGACTTCCTCGCTCTCTCCTGGACTGGACTCAGTTGGCCTGGACCGGCTTTGGACCCACTGCGACGCCGTTGCAGTCGAGGATGTACTGCAGACAACCCTGAGGCGGCTGCCCGGCGCCGCTTTTAACGGGTTCGCCGACGAGCTCTCCCTTCTGGCCGGCTCCCTGAAATCACAAAGAGACGACGCGTTCAGAGCGACGAGCTGCTGTGGGGTTCAGTTAGCGCTCACAGCATGAAGGTCCTGGGTTCAAAACCACCTAGCAGTCTCCACGGGTTCCTCCCACAAGACATGTTCAGTGGATTGGCTAGATTGCCCCTATAGGTGAGTGAATGGATGTGTGTCTCTATGTCAGCCCTGCAACTGACTGACAGGCGACCAGCGACCATTCTCTCGCCCAGTGTTAGCTGGGATTGACCCCAGCACCATCACGACCCCCTAAGGACATCAACAATGATTCTACAGCAACACGAGCCTCATGTTTCAGATCCCCCTGTGCGTGACCGTACCGGCTGTATGGTGGTGGGTCTCTGGGGAGCGTTTGCTCCCTTCTCCGCCGACCGGTTCATTTCTGCCAGCACCATGTCGGCGATGAGCTGCCTGTCCTCGGCCTGGTGCTCCCCCACCAGGGGCATAGCGGAGCCCACCACCTGTGCCACAGGGGGGTAGAGAGAGAGAGAAGGTAGACACCTTTGTCACACTCGCTGTTTTACATGCGAACGCATTTGACCTGAAGGAAAAGGTTTAATTGGGGAAAGCTTTCAAAGAGGATTATCGGAGACTCATACCTCTGTGATGAAATCTTTACCATCTTTCCCATGGATGGCTTTAACGGCGCAAATATCCAGACCCCCGAATATCTCTGAGCAGGTGTCGACCCACAGCTTGTACCTGAACCAAACGCAAGACTCAAAACCGGTCGCAACACAATGGGACACGGCGGTCTGATTGCCGCGGCAGATCACAGGAAACGGTTCGACACGCCAGGATTTGCTTGCTACTATTTCACATGTAACATAATCAGGTCAACCAAAGGAAAGATTTGTCGGGCGGGTTAAGTCTTGCAGGAATCCTAGAAACCTGGAAGATGTACACTCAAGCTCATGTGACTGTGGTGTAGTGTGTCCTTAACCTCGAGGGAACCCAGGTGTCCTAAATCCCTCATCCCTGCACCACTCTCTAGAGACGGACTGTGTTTAAGTCCCACCTGCAGCGTTGGTGGGACAACACTCCATGGCTCTCCAGGGGCTTTGTGTGAAGGTGCCTCCTTGTCTCTTTTGTCCTCTAGCAGAGGACGCTCTGCCTACTTGGCAAAGAAGCAAGAACTACGTTTCTACAAGCTGCCGGACCAAAGGAGCTGAGCCTTAATGAAGACAGAAGGGAGGCATCTGAGGGAGGGAGGAAGGGGGGAACTGTCATCCTGGTGCTCTGCATTCCAAACCTACTGTCTGCAGCAAGCACGTTATGCAAATGTGAGTTCGAGGCAAAGTGCATTTCCTCAAGTTAAGCTACATCATTTGACAGTATGTTTTGCGGCGGCTGCTGTCTGCATCACAAAGCTATGGAGTACTGGAACTTACTACGTCTGCTTCGTAGCACATCGCCACTGGATTCGTCTTCACTCACCTATCAGTCATGGCCACCTGCTCCAGCATAGCCGAGCCGGTATTGGTCTTCCAATTGCCGGATATAGAGGTTCTCCTGCGGGACGTCGAGCACACACACATTACAACCTTTGTGTTTCTCGTTGACTTGTTAGGACGCGGCGGGAGAAGCGTGACTGTACGCACATGTAGGCTTTGTAGTCGGTGCCAATCTTCTGGATTCTGATGTCGTACTTGGAGTCGATGAGAGGCTCTGTGGTGGTGTACGTCTGGGTGAGAGCCACGACGCTGGCTATGTCCTGGAACTTACTGTGATTTTCCACCTTTACCTGCGCGCAGAAAAACCAGAAGCATCAGAATCAACGCATTGATTCATCCTTTCACACCACTGCAAGAAGAACATTCTCTTTACCTTTCCAATGCCGGAGTGGGCATGTCCGATCTTCACAACAACAGGGAATGACGGCATGGTCACCTGAAGTAAGAAAGTCCCGGCTTAATATCCTGCTTCTTACTTCTTCATCAGTGGAAAAAGGTGGGTTCTCACCATCTCCTTGTAGTTTGGGTAGAACGTCTGCTCGATCAGAGGGAACTTCTCCGCGCCCAGCTTTCTGTGCGTGTTGATGAGTTGGGCAAACTGGACACACACAAACAGGTAAAGGCATTGTTTGTCTTCATTGTAATAAATCAGGTCGCAGAGCACACGTGTAATGAATAGAGCCGCCGAGTTCCTACCGCCCACGGCTTGTCACAGAGGTTGTAGATGGACTCCAGCGAGTTGATGCACGGGACGGCGCCGTACTGCAGGCCGATGATCAGGTTGCGGAAATCTTCGTTCTGGGTCATGCTGAAGGCGTGTTGACGAATGAGCACAAAGTCTGGCTTGAACGACCTGGGAAACAAAATCATATCGGATAAAAATGAACGAACGAACTTTGATATCAGAGGATGGTGATGTGGATCAATCAGTCAGCCCCCACGGATGGAAACAAAACTCATTTGTTTGCGCGTGCGTCTCACCTGATAACCTTGGTACCATTTCTGAGAACTTGCATGTTGACGTTGCAGGTCCCGTTGGCATGAGCCACGACGTTGATCTCATTGAATTCAGCCTGCTCCACTTTGATGTCGTGATCCCCGTGAATTTTCTTCCCCCGGAACAACTTCACCCTGGTAAAAAAAAGAGAAAAAAGGATTCAATAGTAATGACAACAAGAACCTGGGATGTGAATTAATGTTGAGTGGTGAATACACAGGAGGCCGCTCTTCATACCGCTGATACGCAGCCTCTCTGACGCGTCTTCCCTTCTAACTGGCATCGAGGATAGCGGTACGATATTCATGTAAACACTTTCCCAGGCTGCGTCATCTTCTGAGGCAAAGCCGTCGACGGCACACTCACGAATGCATTCACTGCCCCGGTAATAAAGGACGATGTAGTGAGGGAACATTTCTATTCAGAACACACGCCGGCCCTTTAATCCCTTGATTTCTTTGTTTTGTATCCTCGTCCTGACATCATAGTCTGTGGCAGTAGAAACTACTGGGAGATTATCAGTAAATCAATATACTAATCGGACCCAAACAGGAAGTCTTCCCTTCAATTTCAGGTTTCTTTATAGTTTCCTTTCCACATCTTCAAGCTCATACTTGGGCGTCGCAGGACATTACGAAACCCTCATTATTCAAACAGGGCTTGCAAAATGTCCACGTTTCAGTGTGGTTGTGTTGCTGCATGTAGACGCCCTGCTGTGGTGTGTCCTCACTTCTTCTTCCTCTCGGTTTCGCATCACCCCGCTGTCACGTATCCTCCCGTATCCACCGCCTGCCAATTTAGCTGAATAATTCATCCGCTATTTAATTGGGGCGCAGGGAACCATTTGGCTGTGGAGTCAAAACATTCAAATGTGAACCACCGCTCCGATATCTGAGAGAATGAAAAGCCTAGTCTGGGGGGCCAACGCGCTTCCAAAGCACAAACACAAGGGCCTTGAAAAAAGCCTCTGGCATTGAATTAGAATCTTTGTCTGCGTGACGGAATGCCTGAATGTTACGTGGGATCACTCTGCAGAGCCCAACTCGGCACGTGGCGCACGCAAGCAACGCGTTCAAAGAGCACTTCACGAGTCCTGGTGCATCGATATGCATCAATATGCACGAGTGTTTGACAGGGACCAGCTGCTGTGGTTGAAATCTACCGTTACTGCTATTTACCAGCAATGTACTCGCCCGTACCGTTATATTCCACCAGCCTCGTACTGCAGCCTCTGTATGTGCCACCTGCTCACTGACATGGTCACTTTAAACATTCACTTGTAAGAATCAGGTCCTCTTGACTTGAATTAAATGAGATGATGAACCAAAGGAAACAAAGAAATGTGCGTGTGATTTTAATAGTAAGTATAGTTTCTCATTCTTCCAAATCATCTTACTTACTTACTGTGAAATCCTTTCTCATTCAGATGAGTCACCCGGCAGCTCGGTTAGTGCGACTCTGTGCTGAATGTGGACATTTGTTTGATATTCACTCTCCCACCTGAGTAATGTTTTTTAAAAAAAGACAAAAAACGACCCTTTTCCCTACAGCCCAACCACCCTGTGTGTTGTCTTATTCCAAACACCGAATGAAAGGATTCTACGGCCCTTGTTTAAACTGAGCGGCCTTTCGGCGAGAAGAAGCGCTTGGTAGGTAAGACAGTGGAACATCTGCTCCTTCTGTCGCCGGAGCAGTTTATAGCTCAGCATCCCGGACATGAAGCAGACCTGCGGGGATGACTGGGAGAGCGACGGCCTGTCTCCATCTGTGGCATCACTGCGATTTCACATGGCTGAAACGCAACCGGTTACACAACAAAGTCCTTGTTGAAATTAAGAAATCGATATTCCCTGTCCTCTTCTATGACTTTGCACATGTTTGTGAGTAATAACTAAAGCATCTCAGACACAATTCCTCACGTGCAACAGCAGAATTTAAGTAATGGGAAACATTTTTTAAACACCTAAATTTCATTGTAATCTCCTTGATAAAATATTAAAGCACTGTCTCTCTACATATAAATATATTATCTGGGATTTGACACGTTGAAACTGAAAAATAGATGCTGACGGCAAGAGCCGTCTGCCAGAGGCAATTTTACCGGAGGACCCTCTTGTCCTTTCTTGCGTGCGTCTCGGGGGCCCTCGGTAGCCGAAGCTCTGGTTTCCATTTGCGGCGGACACAAAGGAGGCGTGCCAACATCTTACAGAGGACATTAGGTACTCAGCGAAGAGCTGCACGGAAATAAAGACACATTTCACCTCAGCTGCTTGCCAGCAGCTATATATTCGCTACGCTTTTCGTCCCGCGTCTATGAGAGCTGAATGCACTTTATCTGACTCTTCCTCCCGTGAATCATCCAGGTGATATTTGTTTATTATACTGTGGTTAATGGCACAATACCCTCTATGCACAGTGGTACTATACACACACACACATATAAGCTACACAAAAATGCGCATAAAGCAGACCTACAATACTCACTCTAAACAGTGACTTACAACCACTGGGTCAAAGGTCGTACGAAAGGAACCATAACGAGCCTCATGTTCATCTCTCCACTCCGGGATATTGGGCAGCCATGAAATATATATGCAGCACTCAGAGAGGAGAAGCAGTTTCATCCGATTCTCTTAAGTGGACTCCATGACGAGCGATGCCCGTCTGCGGAGCTCAAGGACACGATGAACTGTTTGATTACGTTGGATTGGACATCGCAATAAATTCTCTTCTTAATTCAGTTCTGCCATTATAATGTCAGAGCCGCCCTGCAATCCTCTTTCCTTAACGAGCTGCTTTCTGTCCTCTCGCAAGAAACGCCGAGCAAGAGAATCTAAAGGACGGCATCCGTCCGGCAGATCAGGGGTTGATCTTATTAGTATTGATCAACGGTTCTGTTGTATACATGGCTGGTCCCGCACACACAGGACAAATTGGACACTGCAAGGCCCCCTGACTCAGCGAGGCTGATATAACCTATTTGTTTGTCGTTTAGGAACAATCACCTCAGGAGATTCAACATAATTCAGCCGTATATTTATCTTATTCAGTGTAAAATGAGAGCAGACGTTACGGCCAAGGCTGCGTTAACCTCTGACGTGACACGCATGTGCACAACGGGACGCCCCACGCAGATGGATTCCGTGTGCGACGGCCCGTTAGTTCATTTCCCTTCAGGTCGGACTACCAGATATTCAGATGTTGTCCAACGCTTAAAGAGGATGTAGATTTCATGCAGTCTGGAGGTCACCGCCTCTGGGCTGTATATAAATCGGGGCTGTCAACATAAACGCGTTAATATATGCAATTAATGTGGCCGCGATTATTGCGACAAAATACTTTGTCGCATTTGTCGCACCTTTGTTTACTTCCGGAAGTAAACCGGAAGTTGACCGCGGAAACGAAGCGGCCGCTGGCTGCAGTCAGTTACGTCGGAGAAAGCAAGACGGAAGCTCAAGATGGAGACAGCTGCTAGCATTGGAAGTAAAACAAACAGAGGCGCGACAGACAGCGGAGGACCACGTGTCAAACAGAAGGGCGGTGAGTGGCAAACGGACCACTTGAAGCACCGCTATGCTAAGCTAGCTGCTAGGCTAAGCCAGCTGGAAGAGCTGCTAGTTCAACATTTTCCACCCGGTAGAATTCTGCCTCCAAGATGATCAAATGTGTAGTTTTGCGTTTAAAATAACAGTAACGCATAAACAACAGTGTGTAAAATACACGTTTTCTAAGTGATTGCATTACTTATTATTAAGATTTAGTCTTTAGAAGAACAACATTCATTAAAAACAACATCGTGACAACAACAATATCCATTAATCGCCATTAATCGAGATGAATGAATTTTAAAATGCGCGATTTGTTTTAAATATATTGACATCCATAATATAAATAACTAATGAAAATACTGCCATAACTCAGTTGACGCATTGTGTAGTTTTCTTATCATTCCCTCTCTATCCTTCTTGTTAAATTATTTTTCCACTCAATATATTTCACACAGAGAACCAATCCACCCACAAATACGTAATACGTTTCTTTTCATTTGTATTGCACTTTTACAAAAGACAACCTAAGAAGAATGAAGATGTCCATAAATTCCACGCAATAGGAGGCAATGTAAGTCACATTGGGCAAACATCTGGGATGTCCAGCTGCACAGCTGCAGCACACACACGCTTTGGAAAATATGTCAGCTGTGCAAACAATATCTCTTTACCTTTCAATAAGATATTCGTCTCAACATAAAGACTGTCCCCGTAACCTGTGTGCATACGCAGAGCATTTGAGTTCTGTACCACGGTTGAGTGATGGAGACGTTTGCTTTAAGCTATACGTCTACGTAACATCCCCCAGGACATTAATCGTCAATGCAACGGCTGAAAACGGCCCCCAGCGCCCTCAGCGCTAATGACACGATGGTCCAAGGCAACACAACCGTGGGGAAGGTGCTGCTACATCTGTCTGCTCCTACCAATCTGCTGCTCACCACTTGTATGATCAGCGAATGGCCTCCATGTGCACCGTGCGCAGCAGTTGGTTACCACCCACATGTCAGTGCAGGGCAGGTCATGTGACCCGCTGTCAGTGAGCGGGGGAAACCCCATCGATGGAGGGAAAGCACTGCAGTACGTGCAAAATGAGATACAGCTCCCGCTTCTGCACGTCACGGCGAACGTCCATTTTTAATGAAGTGAAGACAGCCTGAATTGTTTTAGTCAGTGCATACATTTTATTTTTCTCTTTCTCCAACGTGTACGCCAAAACAATGCAACAGGAAAGCCCATCTTACTTCGCGGACAGAATAGAGGACGGCAAAAATCATCCATCTTTGTGCAAATGTCATTGCTGCCGAGGACCAATGTGCCGTATCTTCCTAAGCGGTGGCTGCCTCGTTGTGTCACCCTGGCATGCCGTGCCATCAAACCACAGCGGCGGTGCCTATTCTCCTCCGCAGGGCGCTCGGTGCGTGCTGTTCGAGTGCTGGCTCTTTAACCCTTTCCCTCACCGCTACATCAAGGGAATCACATGCAACCCAAGAGGGGGGGGCAAACAAAAAAAAAACGAAACACGGAGCCCCCCCCCCAAAGAAATGATCGGAAGGTGAGCGAGCAGAGCAACGTGTTGTCTTACCACTCCTGCTGCGGTTCGTCAATCACCAGCAGAATCTTGAACCTCTTCGCTGTCGTGACTTGGGTCTGCTCCACCAGCCCCGCCGAGGCGGCTGTCTGCTTAACAACGTTGGTGATGGAGCTGAAGAAGCCCGCCCCGGTGGACTGCGACTGCGGGGGTTTCCTATCGGGAGCGGGGGAAGTGGCCGGGGGAGTGGGCCCGGTGGTGGGAGACCTGGCCGCGGTGGGGGACGCGGGTGCAGGGGGCTGTGCGCCGTCGGGCCTCTGCAGGTCGGTCATGTAGCCATTGGGCAGATTGGAGATGAACGTGCTGTCCGAGAGACGCCGACGCAAATAATTCATGGCTGCAGGCTGAGGGAGGGGGAGGGGGCTGGGGGAGAGAACAGTCGACAAGCGGCCCCGGTGTGGAGAAAGGATTTCGGCAGAGGAGTCCCTTTTTTCCCCGTGTGCTGCTGATAATGGCTGAGTTCTCAAATGCAAACTCCCTGCGAATGTTTTCCCACCCAGTTCAGCGGAGCATCCTCCGAGCCCCCCCCCCTTCCCTCCTCTCGGTAGTGGTGACGCTACGCTCTCCCTCGACCAATCCCCTCGTCCGTTTGCTTTCCTCGAGCACGATGCCCGGCCACTGCCTCTCTCCTCCCTCGTCTGCTTCTCTCCTCTCTAAGGCGACTGCCTTCCCCACCCCTCCCCCATTCTGCATCAAAGGCCCGATGCTTCTTCAAACCACTGCGTTCAAAAGAGGAGTTTCCCCAGTGCGTGCAAAGGGGTACTGAGTACTACATCCCATTTGCCTTCCTCCTGCTCCCCACGGCGTGTTTTTTCCCCTCAGCCCTGTGTCCGTGCACGGTGCTTTTCTGTGTGCGTGGAGCGCAGCCGTGAAATCTAAAATGGCTGTTTGGACCGGTGGGCAATGCTGAATGAGAGGAGGGCAGCAGCAGGGTCCTGAGGCGCTGAGGCGCGCAGTAAAGCCTCTCTCCTAATCTATTAATCGATTAATCAATCCCTTTAGAGACACTTTCACAAATGACAAAACACACTTTGTCCACTGCGGGCGGCGAAGTTCATCATTATCTGCTTTAATTATACTAAAAAATTTAAAATAATAAACCCGGGAGATCTGGACAAATGGCAAAAAATGGTATTTAATGATGGAAAACTCAACACAAGGCAACTGAAAACAATCTCCAAAAGGAAGACGAGTATGGCTCCTTTGTCACTGGCTCAAAAACTCCTCGCGGCAGCAACTAGCACGTCTCTGGTGCCGCTCTGGCTTCCACTGAAGCAACACCAACACTCTGGCTTGGCACAGTCATTTAACCCCATCAGCTGCAGGAGTGACGTCCCCAGCACACCTGAAGGAAACACACACACACACACACACACTGAGGCAGGCAAACACAAACAAGGCACGTAACACTCTTACTGCAGTTTTCTATGAAGCAGAACGTATCAAAACAATTTATTTCACTTCACCCTTTTGTTAGATTTCTTTTATTTCACCTTTTTCTTTTTTAAATCAGCGTCACAAGAACCGATTCTTTTGTGAAAACATTCAGCTGTGAGGTGTTTGTTGGAGTTTGAGCCTAAAATCCAAAAGGCCGCATTAAAGTCACTGTTGATAAAATACGTCAATGTCACGACTACCAGAACAAACATGATTAAACTAGTTAATGTATGAATTGTTGATCACGGGTCATTCATACAGGTTCATAAGAAGGCGGTTTATGTGTTTATCATCTTGCACTGGAGTTTATTAAGTGTCACCAAGTAGTGACATCGTCCTGCACTAAGTGTCACAAGGTTTATAATTGTATTTCTATTTACCTGTAATTGCTATTGTATGTTGTACCATTGGCTAATATATATATACATATATATATATATATATATATATATATATATATAACCTTGTAGATATGTAGTAAAACTGAATTGTTTTCTCTCATTTCTCTCAACTTGTTGTTGCAGATGAGGAACTAAAGAGTTGGTGGAAATTCCCAACTCCATTTTCTCAATTACGTCAAAAGAAGTGGATTGTGAAAGAGTCTTAACTGTTTCCTCTTTTGATGTGTTTAAAAGGTTTTGGGGATTTAAATGTACAGTATTTATTTTTCTATTGCAAAATAGTAGAATAGCAGAAGTTAGAGAAAACCTAACCTGATGTTCATATGTGGTCTCTGCATTTCCACATTTCTCTGCATGTTTCACACCTTTCAAACTGTCTCTTGACACGAAGCGGAATCATTTCTCACAAGCTGAGTGTCAGCGTGGACGTGAGGATGGGACACATCTTGTTTGGTGCGTTGGGGCTTTTCTGTGAGTACTTTCTCTGTTTAAATCATAGTTTTCATAGATACAACTTTTTAAATGCCAGAAGTTAATAGTTTCTGTCAGTTTGATGATGTTTCTCACTTTATTTTAGCGCTGAATATTCTCCTCTACTGTGGACACGCTCAAGGTTTCTATACAACTTTCTTTATTTTGATACATTCACTCAAGACGACTCAACACCGTCTATCACTATTTTACATTTAATATTTCTGTTCTCTTTAGTTATTTTATGATGAATACAAGAAAGAAGACAAGATTCATTCTTTGCATGTTGTGTTTGTTTCTAGATGCTTTGCTGCATATTGAGCCAAACTGGTCCCTTTTATTTATTGGAGAGAAAGTTACCTTCATATGTGACTCAAGGGAAGGAAACGACACTGACTGGAATTACTCATTCAGTAGGAATGATCATTTCTTTACCACCAACGGAACAGAAAATAGATATAAATCATCATCTCTAACTAGAGGAGATAGTGGTGAATATCAGTGTGTTGCTGATCACAAGATCCGTCCTGTTACAAGAGAAAGTAATAAAGTCTCTCTAACTGTATCAGGTAAGTGATCAAAGTTTTACCATCACGACGAGTTCATTAAAGCACTTTTATATTAATGAGACGTGTTGATTTAATAAACCTGTTTGATGAGGTGCTGATGTAATATAATGTAGTGATAATTAATACATGTTAACTAGTGTGAGAGAAAGTTGACAGTGATGCTGTTTAATTAGCTGAGCTTTGTTTAAAAGGATCAATTATGAGATAATATTGATCATTTCAAATATAACAAGTTAAAGATGGAGAGTTAAGACAAACCATCCCATATTTTATTGCTATTGACAAATTATATATTAGTTATTGATTAATTATTGATAACACAAATGGATCAAACACATCAGCAGAGTGTGGCGCCTCCTTCAGGTGAAATGTTCTCATTACTCAGTGAAGATTTTATTATTTATTACAGGGAGACTGACTTTGACATCTTCTTCCGTCTGCAACTTTATGTTAAATTATAATTATGTAGGAAACATAAATCACTGATATCTTGTATCATTGTTCATTTAATGAAACTGATTTAGTAAAGTAAAGAAGTAACTGTTACACAGACAGAGATGTGATCCTTTAACTCCTGCGTCCTCCTTGTATGAAGGAGAATCAGTGACTCTTCACTGTCGACATGGAGACCAGAGAAAGGAGAAGAATGCTGACTTCTACAAAGACAAAACACTTATTGAGATGGACACAAACCATCAACACACACATGAAATCACCATTTCTCTGATGTCTGATGGGAGCTCTTACAAGTGCAGATTTAAGGACAAAGAATCTGAAATAGAATATTTGAAATGTGAGATTAGTTACTGTGTTTAAAGACATTGTACCCAAACACCTGTTTAACACATGAAGACAGATAAAAAGATGGAGGACATCAGCAGTGACAGTAATCCACCAAGGACTCATCATAACACGTCTTTATTCTGTCAAACCTCTTTCCAACAGATGTCCCTCGGCTTGTCCTCACAGTGTCTCCATCATGGACGAGTCCTGGAGACTCAGTGACTCTGACCTGCAGTGTTGGACCTCCATCTCCAGGATGGAGGTTCTTCTGGTATAAGGCTGTTCCAGAACAGCCATTCATTTCCTATTACTACACTGATGAGCTTCTAGCTGGTGGCACCACTGGGACTGAACAGGATTCCTACATTCTTCATGGACAGACACACACAGCAGGATATGTGTGCAGAGCTGGAAGAGGAGATCCTGTGTTTTACACTCAGTATAGTGATGTGAAGTTTGTCTGGTCTGGAGGTGAGTTTGTTCAGACTTTTATATTCTTGCACAAGGGAATAAATGTCCTTTTTGTGTTGACATTGTTTGTCCTGTGTGTGTCTCCTAATGATGTGTCTTCAGGCGTGAATCCAGCAGCGTCTCTCACAGTGAGTCCTCACAGACTGCAGCACTTCAGCACAGAGTCACTGTCACTGATCTGTGAGGGAAACTCTACTGAGTGGAGAGTGATGAGGGCTGATGAAAAAGGCAGCGTGTTTCCCTGTTATATCAGGGGAGAAATGACTGGATCCACATGCAACACCGACGCTACAGCGAGTAGTGGAGTGTACTGGTGTGAGTCTGGAACACAGATCAGCAATGCAGCCAACATCACTATACACAGTGAGTTTCTATTCATTTAAAGGTTTTTACATCTAAAGTATTTACATCTTAATACAGAGGGCTGACATTTTTAAAGTGACTTTATTATGAGTCCTTAACCCAAGTAAAGGAGTTCAAGTACCTCTGGGTCTTGTTCACGAGTGAGGGGAAGATGGAGTGTGAGTTTGGCCGGAGAATCGGAGCAGCGGGGGCGGTATTGCACTCGCTTTACCGCACCGTTGTGACGAAAAGAGAGCTGAGCCGGAAGGCAAAGCTCTCGATCTACTGGTCAATCTTCGTTCCTACCCTCACCTATGGTCATGAAGGATGGGTCATGACCGAAAGAACTAGGTCACGGGTACAAGTGGCCGAAATGGGTTTCCTCAGGAGAGTGGCTGGCGTCTCCCTTAGAAATCGGGTGAGAAGCTCAGCCATTCACGAGGAGCTCGGAGTAGAGCCGCTGCTCCTTTGCGTCGAAAGGAGCCAGTTGAGGTGGTTTGGGCATCTGGTGAGGATGCCCCCTGGGCGCCTTCCTAGGGAGGCGTTCCAGGCACGGCCAGCTGGGAAGAGGCCCCGGGGAAGACCCAGGACTAGGTGGAGAGATTATATCTCTGCACTGGCCTGGGAACGCCTTGGGCTCCCCCAGTCAGAGCTGGTAGGTGTGGCCCGGAAAAGGGAAGTTTGGGGTCCCCTGCTGGAGCTGTTGCCCCCGCGACCCGACCCCAGATAAGCGGTTGAAGATGGATGGATGGACGATGGATTTATGATGAGTTTAATTCAATATTTATTTTAACAAACAATTCAACAATCTTAGTTTGTTGCAGTATCATTTCTCTGTATTATCCAACACGTCTTTGTGGTTTACTTTCCCCTTTATGACCATTGACATCCACCATTGACTTTAAACCAGGAGGAGCTGTAGAGTTATCTGCTCACTTTGTACCTTTTAGACCATTCTGTAGCTCACTGCCACTAAGTGGACATTTGTCTCCCGACATATTGAGCATTAATTAGAGATGTAACTGTGAGCATGTACGTCACCAAAGGGCCGTCTCTTCCATCCATGAAATGCAGCTATTCGCTCAGCTACTGTGTGAATGTGAATAACAAATGTAAACTATAAATGTCTTCTCCTCATTGTTCATCAGCTTGTTTGACTTCCTGTCCTCTGGTCTCTTTACAGGTGGTGATGTCATCCTGGTGAGTCCTGTCCGTCCTGTGACTGAGGGACATTCCGTCACTCTTGGCTGCAAGTTGAGGACAGAAAAGCTTCTTTATAATGTGGATTTCTATAAAAATGACAAACTCATCCCAAATCCTGCCAGAGGGGAGCTGCTTATCTCTGCAGTTACTAAGTCAGATGAAGGCTTTTATAAATGTAGAGGAAGGAAATCACCTCAAGGTTTGGAGACTTTGACCTCAGCAGAGAGCTGGTTGTCAGTGAAATGTGAGTACGAGTTTTGTAACATGTGTTACAGTCTGAGTGAGAAAAGGTGTCACTGAATTAGAAGTTATCTTAAGATAAACTATTTGTTTGTGTGAGACAATACAGTTTTAAATATGTTCATGTTCAGTAAAAACACATAATATTAGAGATGTAACATGACCAGCAGTGAAAGGTGAATGTTGTGTGATCAAGGCTTCATGTTTGTGTATTTGAGTGTGTGTGTGTTGTAGTACTTGTTTAGTACTAGTTTAGTACTACAACACATTAGTACCTGTGTTTTTACTAGTTTTACTTTGTTTTAAGTATGTTTTTCTGGCTCTGTGACACTCTGAGATCTGTTGATGAAGAGTGTGTTATAAATAAACTGTGTTATTATTGTTACTTGTGTATCTCTTCATGGTTGGTGTGTACTTGTGTGTAGATCCTGAAGAAGCAGCATCAAGCTCTGTGTTTCTCGTGCCGTTGGTTGTTGGTCTGGTTTCTGGAGTTTTACTGATTATTCTCCTGCTGCTGTTTCTGCGTCGCTACAGAAAGTCAGAAGGTGAGATCTTTTCCTTCTGATATCAGACTGATTTCACTGAAATAAGTCAAAGTCACAGATATTATTACACACACTAATTAATGATCAATGTGAAACCTTTTTCTTGCAGCTTCAAGCCTCAGCAGGTTGGTACAAGCCTCTCTTCTCTCACTCTGAACATGGCAGCAGGACTTTACATGTTCCTCATTAAATCCTCTGTATTTACTTCATGTTTTGGACCCACAAGGTCTCAGAGGACCAATCAGAGCCCAGCTACAGACCACATGATCAACCAGGGTGAAACTAAAGACGGACATTACGCTTCTCTTCTTCCTGGTCAGCTTTAATCCTGATTTATTTAATAATGTGTTCTTAACTTTAATGCTAACATTTCCATTTCTGGTTATCTGTTTGAGAAGATTCTATAATTGATACAAAGTGGTTCAAATGATTGATACGACCTCGTCTTTATCCTCACTGCTCTGCAGGTGATTCTTGTCTCTATGACGCAATCGGAGGCTCTGAAGAACCTGAACATGGTGCAGTAAATCCTGTGTTCATCACACAGCTGTTAAAATACTAGAATCAGATGATCAAGTGACTGGTTGACCTTTAAATTAAAGACAAAGTGTATCGATGATGTCACAGATTCTGTGTTTGAGCTTAAAGACATTGATGGTTAATGTGAATACTTCTATAAGGGAACAAGCTGCAGTAGTTGAGATGCTTTTGTAGGCCAGCAGAGCTTTAATAAAGGAGAATAAAGTGTCTCTTCATGCATTCATCTGATCCTTCTAACAGGGACGAATGATGAACCAGAGGAGAGCGTTTATGAAAATGTGAGGATGGAAACAGCTGCAGGTACTTCAAGTACAACACACCATGTAGTACAATCTGAGTGTACTTGTGTATTACTACCAGCAGTCAGCAAAGGTCAAACACAACACTTACACCTGTTACTCTTAAATAACCTTTAATCTCTTTTATCAGATGGATAAAAACATCTGCATGGACAGAACCAGGGGAACGGATGACGACATGAAAAACCACATCTTTGTCTTTCTGAGTAATTATTGTGTCAACTTCTTCTTTCCTGATATGAGACAGTATTTTGTAGTTAACCCACAAAACGATCATTTAACGGAAATACATCATATGTCTTTAAAATAGTAGATTAATACTTTTACTTATTCAAATGTTGGTTTTCAGTGTTTACTGTACATTTCAATTTTATCTCCTCAGTCACTTTGTTTTTTAAAGCTTTTTTGAAGGCTGGTTCGGAGGCTTGTTTGAAAAACGGAAAAAAGTAGTTTTTACGTCTTTGAGCTTCAGAACGTTGGTGATATTACTCAATATGAAGTAATGGTTTCATTTAAACGATTAAAGTAAATGTTTATCTTTGTCTTTTTAAGAGTTTTAACAGGTGCTGTTTGTATTTTATCTTAACCTGTTTGTGTTTAACCTTTTTATGCATCAATAAACTTCTAAACAGTGTTTCCTACAGTCATTTCTTTAATTAAATAAATATTAGAGATTACAGGGAACGTATGTCCACATGCTCCTCCTGCATCACATTAGTAAGATTCATCCCAACAAAATTCATATATTGTATATATATGAATATAAAATCTACTTTATATATATCTATGGGTGCATGACATGCTGCTCTCCATGAGTCAGGTGCAGAGCGCGGGTGACCATCCCCCTTAAGGATGGCGCGTGCTTCTGCGTCTTTACGCACCGTTGCGTCGACGCACTCGTTTCAATTCATGGCTCTAAAAGTCTTGCGTGTGTTGCAGAGCAATTCACCTCCAGAACAACAGGCGGAGTAACGTGTTTTTGTCGAAGACGACCTAGAGAGTCACGTCTTTGTGTGGAAGTCGTTGGTTTGTTTATTTATGTATCATAGACTTTATTGCCTCGTGCATCGACACTGCAGCTTTTCATCGCGGACACATTTGTCCCGTATTTTCCTCCACAACTTTGTTCCCCTCGACCGGCAAACCGACGTTTGCGGAGATCTCCCTCCATGAATCAGAGGCCATGTGCGCGTCCTCATAGTCCACCAATGACGGGAGGCTCGCGACGCAAGTCTAGAAAAATGGGTCGACAGGAGGTGTGAAAAGACGCGCAAGGGGCTCGTGTGCAGGTCCTTGTGTCTCTCTGGAAACGCAGAAGCATAAACTAGGCCTCATACGTAGTGGAGTCATCAGAGACATGTGACTCCATGACATGAGGCGCAACAGCGCCCCCTCCTGGACAAATACTGTTCATACACCCACTCTCAACAGCGGACCACTGTATGTTCCCCAAGCAACGCGGGTCCGGCCCGGAGCTCCTGAAGACGTCTCTGTCCCCCCCCCCCGCTGGTTATGAGGTGAGGAGTGAGCGGGTGCGAGTGTCGGTAGTGGCGTCGCCTCAGCCGGGCGCTGCGCGGCCCCCTCGCCGGAGGGTCTCGAAGTAACTTTTCAGAGGTTCAGAGCGAACTCTGTTTTATTTACTTCAGAACAAAAAATCTGATTATAAAGAGTTACAGAGAAAACAGGATAACAGTCTCAATTCTGAACAAAAATGGATAAAAGTGTCAAGAACCTGGAAAAACGGTCAGACTCGTTCCTCAGGCAGGTCTTGATCTACAGCTTCTCTATCAATTCAATTTCAATTCAATTCATTTTATTTTGTATAGCCCATAATCACAAATTACAAATCTGCCTTAGAGGGCTTTACAGTCT
Source organism: Gasterosteus aculeatus (assembly GCF_964276395.1). Classification (NCBI taxonomy): domain Eukaryota; kingdom Metazoa; phylum Chordata; class Actinopteri; order Perciformes; family Gasterosteidae; genus Gasterosteus; species Gasterosteus aculeatus. The sequence goes on from NC_135689.1 coordinate 3,372,878, forward strand.
GTACACATACAACATCCTCTGTCCCGAAACCCACCATCGGCACAGGAACAACTCCCCAAAAAACAAAAAAAAACCTTCCAAGAGGGAAAAAAAGGGAAGAAACCTTAGGGAGAACGTCAGAGGAGGGATCCCACTCCCGGGATGGACAGACTACAATGGATGCCATGTGTACAGAATGAACAATGTATAATACATGCAATTCCTATGACAGAAATGATTTAAGTAACTGTAGTAAGCCAGGCGCACAGCAGGACCACCGCAGGGGCAACCACCATCAGATAGAACCACCATCCACAGAAGCCTGTGGGGAGGGAGAGCACAGAGACTTAACGAGAGGGTAATATTGGTTTACGAGTACAGTAATATGATTAATATCTAAAATAATCATGATAATGTCCGCAGCAGGCGTCAGCAGGGCCACGTTCGGTGTCAGGACCAGGGTCCCGAAGGAACCACAGTCTCCGGTCTCTCCAACAAACTGTCCCTTTTATAACCCCAGAAAGACCGGATTCATGAAAGTCCTCAAAGAAGCACAGAGAGGGAAACAAAACCTTTAAGGCCTCTGAGGCCATAAACAAGTGTCCACCTGGTACTTAGTATCTCAGCTCTTTGCAGAACTGCTGTCACTTCCGTCTCATCAGGATTCCTCATTTTTGAACACAAACATATATTTAGTGTTTTAGTTTTAGGTGGCATGCTCGATCTAACGTTTCCCACAGAACGATGTGATACCAACAGCAACATGCAGATAGGACTCATCAACGGTGCGTCATCCAGGTGATTTCGGAGGTAGATACTCAGTAGCAACAAAGGCTGATTAGTTAACAATCCAAGATAATTCACAATAAAAATTCATAAAAAAAGGAATGGGGCACCAGCCTGAAATATCAAACAACCCAGTTCAATGCGGTTCATTTTTTCTTTATGTTTTCACTTTGTCTTGCTCCGTTTTATTTGGGTCAACAGAAACACAGAAATGGAGAGTTGTCTTACTTTTATTGTGATGGTCTTATATTCAGTTACGGATTTACAAGTGCTGTAGCCCCAGGTACACATGTGACTCTGGTCCCTGGTCGAACTTCACGTTCCTCACAATGGAGCGACCTATAACCAGAGTTGGCTTCTGTGTCAGCACCCGGTACCCTCCCTGACCTACAGAGGGCTCCTCAACCGCCAGGGCAGGAGTGTTGGAGGTGTGGGCAGCCCGGACACTACCGGCGGGAGTGCCCGCTAATGGAGGTGGGCCAAACGGTACGGGTTGCCGGGCCTCCAGCACCCTCCCCCGGTCTGGGAGCGACGTACGGCGTTCCGGTAAGGATCCAGGGGGGTATACATCAGGCGATGGTGGACTCTGGCTGCACGCAGTCTATGATCCACCAGAGACTGGTTCGACCCGGGGCATTGGTGGAGGCATCCCGGGTGAGTATTAAGTGTGTGCATGGGGATATTCACGACTACCCAGTGGTGCCGATAGAGATTAGGTTTGGGGGTAAAAAGCATAGAGTAAGGGTCGCGGTTAGCTCCCGCCTGACGCACCCCCTGATTTTGGGGACAGACTGGTCGGGGTTTCATAGGTTAGCGGGGCAGTGCGCGGGGGTGCGTTCGCGACCGGTAGGGACATGCGGGGTGTGTGCGGCGCTCGGCGGTGACGCGAGGTTGTCCGACGCTGCAGACGGGGAGGGGGAATCGGCGGGGCCTCCTATGGGGACGCCGCCGACGCCAGAGCTACGCTCCATGGAAGATTTTCCACCGGAGCAGTCTCGTGATGACACTCTACGCTTTGCCTTCGACCAAGTGATGCAAATTGATGGTCAAGTGGTGCGCCCCGACGCCGCATTATCATACCCGCACTTTTCGCTGATTAGGGACAGGCTATACAGAGTGAGTCGCGACACTCAGACAGGGCAGGAAATTACGCAGTTGTTGGTACCGAAAAGCCGCCGGGAAACGGTTTTCCAGGCGGCTCACTATAACCCAATGGCGGGCCACCTGGGTAGCGACAAAACTCTGGATCGGATAGTAGCCCGATTTTACTGGCCAGGCATCTGGGCGGATGTGCGCCGCTGGAGTGCGTTCTGCCCACAGTGCCAGCTGGTGAACCAGCCGGCCATCCCGAAAGCGCCGTTGCATCCGCTGCCGTTAATGGAGCTGCCGTTCGAACGCTTAGGTATGGACCTCATCGGGCCATTTCACCGGAGGGGTATCGCTTTGTGTTGGTTCTGGTGGATTACGCAACCCGATATCCCGAGGCAGTGCCGTTGCGCAGCATCTCCGCCAAGAGTGTTGCGCAGGCGCTGTTTCAGGTCATCTCCCGAGTCGGAATCCCGAAAGAGATTCTGACGGACCAGGGCACCTCGTTCATGTCACTCACCCTACGAGAACTGTACGAATTGTTGGGGGTTAAGTCCGTTCGGACCAGTGTGTACCATCCCCAGACTGACGGCCTGGTGGAACGGCTGAACAAGACACTGAAATCCATGATTCGTAAGTTTATTCACGACGATGAACGTAATTGGGATAAATGGCTTGACCCTCTGTTGTTTGCAGTACGGGAGGTCCCCCAGGCCTCTACGGGATTTTCTCCCTTCGAGCTGCTGTTCGGCAGGAGACCACGGTGGGTTCTCGACCTGCTTAAGGAACACTGGGAGGAGGGTCCGAGCCCCGGTAAGAACGAGATTCAGTACGTCCTGGACCTGCGAGCCAAACTCCACACACTGGGTGAGTTGTCACGTGAGAATTTGCTCCAGGCCCAGGAACGTCAACAGCGGCTGTACAACAGAGGGGCCAAGCTGAGACAATTCACACCGGGAGAGAAAGTGCTTGTATTACTTCCTTCTTCCAGCTCAAAACTACTCGCCAAGTGGCAAGGGCCCTTTGTGGTCACACGGCGGGTAGGGGACGTCGACTACGAGGTGGTGCGATCTGACAGAGGGGGAGCCACGCAGATCTACCACCTCAACCTCCTTAAAGCATGGAGAGAGACGGAGTCCGTGTTCCTGGTGTCTGCAGTAGCAGAGAGCGAGGAGCTGGGGCCAGAGGTCCCAAAGTCCACCGATCCCACCCGGCTCCCATCCGACGCCCGTCTCTCTGCAGCCCAGCAAGCGGACATAGCCCGGTTGCAAGATCAATTTAATGATGTGTTCTCCTCCCGGCCAGGTCGCACGGACCTCATAGTGCATCACATTGAGACGTCCCCGGGCGTGACAGTGCGGACGCGGCCCTACAGGTTACCTGAACACAAGAAGAAAATGGTTCAGCGAGAATTGGCCGCTATGCTGGAGATGGGGGTAATAGAGGAGTCCAACAGCGCCTGGTGCAGCCCCATCGTTCTTGTCACCAAGAAGGATGGCTCAATAAGGTTCTGTGTGGATTATCGCAGGGTGAATGCGGTCTCACGGTTTGACGCTTACCCGATGCCCCGGGTCGACGAACTCCCGGACCGATTGGGCACCGCTCAGTTTTTTACGACACTGGATTTGACCAAGGGCTACTGGCAGATTCCCTTGTCACCAGAGTCCAGGTAAAAGTCGGCGTTCTCCACTCCGTTTGGATTGTACCAATTCACCACGCTTCCCTTCGGGCTGTTCGGCGCCCCGGCCACCTTCCAGCGCCTCATGGACCGGGTGCTGCGTCCGCACGCTGCGTATGCTGCCGCCTACCTGGATGACGTCATCATCCAGAGCACCACGTGGGCGGAGCATGTGCGGCGGGTGGGCGCGGTGCTGGAGTCCCTGAGGCAGCCCGGGCTCACCGCCAACCCGGGGAAGTGTGCAGTTGGACGGAGGGAGGTACGGTATCTGGGGTACCACTTGGACGGCGGGCGGGTGCGCCCGCAGGTGGACAAGACCGCAGCCATTGCAGCCTGCCCACGGCCCAAGACGAAAAAAGAGGTGAGGCGGTTTTTGGGGCTGGCAGGCTACTACAGGAGGTTCATCCCAGGCTTTGCGGAGCTGACCAGCCCCTTAACTGACCTGACTCGGAAA